>NC_043005.1:92603723-92748723 GCF_006345805.1 Octopus sinensis | reverse complement strand
AAAAAAACAAAAAGAAGAAAAAAGAATTGTTGCAATTTTTTTTTTTTTTGCATTCATGCAAGATTTTTAAAATGTGGTGGATATTTATTCCTGTTCTGCAATCAAACTCAATTCCAATAAGACATACTCACATTATGCCAAAACAGAATGGGAACTGCACTATTTTGGTTGCCTGTTCACCAAATTTATTGTACCGAAATCCTTTTTCTCCAATGGTTATTTTCCAACTTTATGAATTGTACATCTTGGATCAAAAAACTCTTATTACACATATTCTTCCAGAATTTTATCATATTCCTCAGTATCAGATCCTTTTTAGAGATGACAGACGTGGGTAGAAGCTAATGTAATAAACTTCAATGCATAGAAGAGCTGGTTTGGTCCAAGTTGAAGAGCTGCATTTTAATTCACATAACAAAATGTTCGATAATTGTAGCCAATGGAGTTTCAAAGGAAATTAAAATTAAACATCTACCAAATTAAATTACTCTCAAATCAGGTATTAACAGGAAAATAACATTTGTCATGATTCATCCAAGCAAATGGTTGGAATATATTTTTAAAACACCTTTTCGGAAACCATAAAGTTTATCATTTTCAGATTCCACTCAGTTCAAAGGAGTTATTCTCAGAATGAGTCAGACAGAAAATATAGCCTGGAAACAAACATGACTCATAGTGAAAAAAAAAATGCTCTACCATGCACTATTCTTGGATGAAATAGGTTGCCCTTTGGAGAACAGGTTCTGGTCATTTGGAACAATGCTCAAGGAGTTCTCAAACCAAAAGCCATTTCTTTGACCACCTCTGAATCTGAGATATTTTCCAACACTTTGGCTCTCATGACACCCACAAAGAGCAATGCATATGGGATATTTCTGCCCCATATGGCCTTAATACAACTCCCTACAATTCTGCCTTCACCTTCGACCCCTTTAACCTCAAAAGCTGTTTTTGCTGGTGCTTTGAGATTAATGTGTGTGTGTTTGTATGTGTGTGCATGTGTTCATGTGTGTGTGTGTGTGTACATACTATATGGTTGTATGTTATGCACAATTTTGTGCATAGATTGCATATTACTGTTCACACAGTCATTGACTTTCGTACATGTCTTGCTTATTATAGTTGGTGTCCCTCTTTACTGTTATACTTTAATTTCATACCTCAGCTCTTTTCCCTCCTTTTATAACAAACTACTATACATTTCTGCCTTCCTTCTCTAAACATTTTGATCTCTATAACTCTAACCACTCCTTACAGATTCTAGATTCTTAATTCTTTACATTCCTTATAGCTTCAATTCTTTATTTACTGACCACTCCTTACTAATTTCAAATCTCTACCAACTCATTTTTCTTCTCCTCCCTCAGTGCATTATATCACCCTTTTTTGCCTTACATTCTCATTTTCTTCAAACCAATCTGGTCTGGACCTTGCCACCTATCACCCATTTAAAAAATACTGGATCTTGCTATAAATTTTAACTCCTCCAGCCCTTTTTCCCACTTATCGCACCTCCTCCCACTTGCTTTGCCCTCTTCTCCTCCTCTCTTTATTCATTTTCCCATCTGCAGTTTTATGTCCCAAATGACAACAACCTCTAAACTGTTCAGAGAGGGACAAGTGTTCCAAGTATTCAAACTTTTTTTTTTACGCTTCACAGCAGTTCTGATTACTGAACTCTTCTAGATTAATTCTTACCAACTCAGATCTTCAACAGTTTCCTCATATTCCAGATGCTACAAGTCTGATAACATTGCAAGCACAAAATTATAGTTTTCTTTGAAAGAAAAGATCAGTTTTTTTAAATAAATGTTACCTTTTGGAAATTCTAATGAATTACAGTTGACATGAAACTTCAATTGGTATTTAAAGCTAAATTAAATTTAGTAAATTCAAAATACCACACATAAAATGTAAAAGAAAAACAATATCAAACTTGATAAACTAAAAATTTCTGCAGTTGAGAAATATTTTCCTATATGTAAATCTCTGGCAGATTTTAGTAATAAAACATAACAGCATTTGAGCTTGCTTATGTGCACACACACAAGCACAGAAATATATACATACACACCAGCACACATAAATATATACATATACATACACGCAAGCACACAAATATATACATACACACCAGCACACATAAATATATACATATGTGCATGATGGCTACCCATCACTAGTTATTAAAACAATCATACTTTCAACAATGGCCTACCAGGATTCTGTGTGCCTTTTGGTAGGCCTGACAGCTTTGTTTGCACATCAATATGCAGATATATATTTCTATGTGTGGTACTATATCTTTCTAAAACCACCAATAGATTTGCAGACCTTTCCATATGTACAGCATGTTTTACAATCTTTTGGCATGGGTATACTGTAGCGAACCATGAGACTAGTGAGTCCAGTCTGGGGAAGACATATACAAGAGTCAGCAGAAAAGTCCATGGGCTGACCAAAATACTCTCTTGGAATGTGACCAAATGAGGTTTGCTTTTCGACAAGGTCCCCCTGCAGTCCACACTCTTCTTCCATCGGTGCTGCAGTGCTTGGATCCCATTGGTGAAGAAGCTTTCATTCTGTTCATCAAAAAAGTCATCAACAGCAGATGTGACATTGCCATCACTGTGATAACGGTTCCCAGCTGAGTGTTTTTTCATCTTAGGGAACCAATGATTGTCAGATGGAGCCAGATCATAAGAATAGGGAGGATGAGCAACCAGTTCAAAGCCAAAGTCACACACAACAATCATTCAAACGAAGGACTTGTTCGCTGGAGCATTATCCTGATGAAGCAGGATCCTTTTATCAGTTTTCCTGGGCATTTGGTCTTGACAGTTTTTTGCAACTTGGTATAGTATTCTGCATTGATGGTGTGGCCCTTTTGGAGATAGTCAATAAACACAATGCCCTTCGCATCCAAAAGTTGAGACCTTCCCTTCAGATGAAACGACCATGGCCTTCTTTGGAGCAGGTGAAGCAGGTATTTCCACTATATAGATTGTCTCTTTGTCTCTAGCACAAAGTGTTGAACCCAACATTCATCCCAGGTTAGGAAATGTTCAAGGAAACCAGCTGGATTTGCCTCAAACAATGTTAGATTTTCTCGTGATGTGATCAGCCTAGTGTACTTTTGATCAGGTGTCAGAGGACATGTCCTTCACTGAGCAGAAACCTTCATCATGCCATATTCATTGTGCAAAATATTCTCAACTCTCACAACATAGGCTAATAACAATTGCTCTATGTGATTTATAGTCATCCATCACCATGAGATGAATGCAATCAACGTTTTTCCTACTAACATATTTGTTGACTTGACTCTGATATTATCCCACCTCATATGCATTGCTATCTAAATGTATCACATATCTCAGTAACTTTTTCTTCCAACATACCTCTTCATTGCACCCAACGGTATTGGCATACTCCATATGGAAAAAAACAGTGAAAGAGATAACACGTATATTTGTAATAGATTTAATTTAAAGAGTTAAAACCTTACCATGGTCAACTTTCCATTTTCTGGGGTTGATGAAAGAAAGTACTAATCAAGTTAATTATTCAACTGCTCTCTCCCACAAAATTCCTGAACTTGTGTCTATATAAGAAATCATTTCAGTTTGATGGGTTACATTTTTAACGGGATGACTTTAAACAGCTCTTTCTAACAAGTAACTCAGTTCTGTGCACAGTTTCTGAGAGGCACACAAGACAGTCTTACACAAAAATTGTTTTTGATTATAAACATTACTGAAAACCCTTGATTAGAAAGATAAATGGGTGGGAAATAGCAAAAAGCTCTCCAGACATTTTTGAGGCATATTAACTGCATTCATTCGACTGTAAGTACTTCAAAAGTCCAGTTTTTTTTTTTTATATATATATAATTTCTCTTGCATATTGTTAGAGATATGTATACCCCAGTTTGAGAAACCCTGACTAGAAAGCTGTGCTTAGAAATTTTTAAACTGAGACCAAATAAAAAGAAACTATGAATCTCATTCAATGAATTTTTATATTCTATCTTTAATTTCAACTCTGCTTTCTAAATTCATACAAGAGAGATGAGGGGAATATAAACTGAAATTTATAATTCAAATCAGCTTCACCATTATCATTTATAGAATCTGATGCTAAAAAGACATACATTAGTTTGTTATCTCAAAGGAAAATTATGTTCCAATACATTAAGTAGTGTTCTTGTAACTACATTCAACATTCCAAACATTATCTAAAGAATGGTGCTTGCTTCATTACTTATTCTGTTCAGGATAAATCTCAAACTATTGTGCCATCACCACAGCCCTGTCTTGGCATGTTGCCCTTTTCTTTTATAATCGCCACCCTACTTGTTGCAGGTGTTGTTCTACCACCACATTCTTACTCTCTACTCAGACCTTCGTCTCTTGACTCTTCGACAGTTTTGAAACTTCCGTTTTCCAGATTTATACAAATCAGTGTGAAATAGTTCTTTGATCTTTTCTATGAAACATGTTTATTTTTAGTATTTGGTTTGTGAGTTCCACCCTGAGTAATTTTTAAACATTGTTTTTTGCATGAGAAGAATTTTGTTTTTAGCTAAGTTTACTAGGAGCAAGTCAAGTGAGAAAGGAAAGCTCAAAACCATTTGTTTTTATTTACATAAAACAAAAGAAAATTTCTACTTTTGACAAGAAGGAAATGTTGGAGATGACTGACTCAGACCCAGTAAAATGCTGGGCATGTGAGGGATGAAAGACTGATAGGGTTTAATTTCAGAACATTTATTGCTACTCTCGATACCATGAAACATCCAGTCCACCATAATTAGTCTCACTGATAAATCCAACACATTTTCAAGGTAGTTGGATGAACACTGAAGGAAATTTAGGTGCTAATTTTAGCAAAACAAGCAACAATGTAAAAGATTCCACTAACTTCTCTGTTGAGCTCAAACTTAAACCACATTTACAAAAAAATATTAGCTAGTCTCTTGGTCACAAGCCCTGCTAAAACATACACCATCAATAGTAAATGAAACCAAACATGACCACCATTTTCTGCATTGGTGGCCATAACCAGAATCTACAGGCGTACATAATAAATTGCAGTGTAGAGTAGAAGTTGTCCTGACTACAACACTAGTCTCCATATGATTAACCACTACATGTCAGAGCATGGATTATGATGTTTTGCTAGTGAGAAATATGGAATATGTGGAATGGTAGACCTGTGGGTCAAAGCAAGAAATTTGATTAAGTATTTGTGTGCAACAGATCTGTTCAATTAGAGCTGAATACTAAACAACTCCACAACATAACTGATGATCAAGAACATAAAGCTGATAATGATGACAATCAATAGATCAGCTTTCAAAAGGAACAAGACAACCTTATCTCTTTCAGCAGCATAAAGACTCAATTTCTGTATATATCAAAGAAATAGTTTGTACCTTACGAGGGAGTGATGAAAAGTTCCTGGTGTTGGATAAAAGAAAATACAGGAGGATCAGTTAATTATGATTTCATTCAATGTAATCCCTTCTCAGATTCACATTCTTATTGCAGTGGTCCTTCAGTTTTTCAAAGCCCTATAAAAAGAACTTGGAAAGTCAGGCTTCCAACCAGACCTCTATAGCAGCAATCTCTTCCAAATCAGAGTGAAATTTCATTCCTTTGGAATGTTTGTTCAGTTGTAGAAAAAGGGGATAGTTGGAGGGGGCCAAGTCAGGAGAGTAAGGTGGGTGCTCTACCAATTCGACCAATATTAAATGCAAGAGGATAATATCTTGAGGTCATGTTCTGGCTTTCAATCATCATCTCTATCTCTCTTTCTGGCACCACTCCAATCCACCCCATATAATGCAGAGTAGCTCTGAATCTCCTCCCACCCAACCAGCCCCACTGTCCTCCTTATCACCAACTTTCTTTCATTAACTCCTAACATGACTCTTTCTCTTTCCTTTCTACTCCTCCTTTCCCCTGTCTCTGCTCCTGTTAGTATTTCTCTCTCTCTCTCTCTCACACACACACGCACACACACACAACAATAAACCTGTTTCTCCCATCATGCTTTAACTTCTCAAGGCCTTACCTAAAGCCTCCACCCACTTTCCTACTCTCAGTTGTTGGGGTTCTTCAGTCTTGGAAGTTTCAAAGCGACTTCACTAGTACAGATGTCATGCAGAAAGCATCCAGGCCACTCTGTAAAATGGTTGGCATTAGGAAGGGCATCCAGCTGTAGAGGCCATGTTAAACCAGAGATACTGGAGCAAAGCATGATCCTCTGGTGTTCTGGATCCTATTGGATTGTCCAACCCATGGTAAGCAAACATAAAATAATGGTTTCAAATTTCAACACAGTACCAGCAGTTTCTAGGATGGAGGGACAAGTTGATAACATTGATCTCAGTTCTCAACTGGTGTTCATTTCATCAACCCTTAAAAAATGAGAGGCAAAGTCGACCTCAACAGCACATCAGAACATCAAGACAGACAAAGTGCCACTAAGAATTTTGCTTGGCATACTAACAATTCTACCAGCTTGCCACCTTAAGCAAGCATAAAATAATGATTGGATATCTTCCAGCAAAGCTGAATCCACTCAATAACTACATATCACGATGCAAATCTAAATTATTGCATCAAACAATACCTCTGCACTATTGTACAGTATTAGAGCCATTCGGCCTCCTTTGAGCTCCATGTTTTTACCAGTTTACTAATTGTTTGTTTTACTAATTCATGTAGCATATTATATCTTTATGAGTTTTTTTTTTCATCATTATTTATATTACATTCAAGATCTATATAACTCTCTTTACTCTTTACTCTTTTACTTGTTTCAGTCATTTGACTGTGGCCATGCTGGAGCACCGCCTTTAATCGAGCAACACGACCCCAGGACTTATTCTTTTGTAAGCCCAGTACTTATTCTATCGGTCTCTTTTGCCGAACCGCTAAGTAACGGAGACATAAACACACCAGCATCGGTTGTCAAGCAATGCTAGGGGGACAAACACAGACACATAAACATACACACACGTATATATACATAGATACGACGGGCTTCTTTCAGTTTCCATCTATCAAATCCACTCACAAGGCTTTGGTCACCCCAAGGCTATAGTAGAAGACACTTGCCCAAGGTGCCACGCAGTGGGACTGAACCTGGAACCATGTGGTTGGTAAACAAGCTACTTACCACTGGAAAACTAAGCAGAGAAAGGAGAAAACTATTTGAGAATATAAAAAAAAATTATTTACATCAAGTATTCTCCAAGGTCAGATATAAAATTATTTCAAAAATTAAATTTACTAAAATAGCAATCTGCAATTTAAATCCAGCAAGAAAATTTTTATAAAAATAGTCTGGAGAATGTTCTATTCTAATCATTTATTGTTCAACATTCAAAGTGATTAACTTAAAACTTTGCTCTAACAGAAACTGTGGGAATCATCTTCTTGGTGGTGCAAGTCAAGTGTTTTGTACCAAAAGACAGCATTACACTTGTAAAGACTCAAATTCACAATTAGCATGTATACTTGTCTGCTAGTATAAGACAGAACCTATTAAAATGGAATTGGTAACAGTTCCCTAAATACTTTTATAATTTCTAGAGATGCAGCTTAATTGATGATCTTATCAAGAAAGGTGTGGTTGAAAATTCTTAAAATATTAAAAAGAATGATTTTAATTTCATAATTTAACTTCAAATGTTATCTAGAAAACAAAACATAACTGCAATTCTTTTTACACATCAGACAATTAGTAATCGTCTGAAACTTCTTAGATATCTTATCTCAGTTCTTCTATTCTCATACATTCGGTTAATTACAGAAATTTACAGTAATGGCTTATATGGGTTCACTATTCATTTATTTATAGGGGGTTTTTTTCCCCCTTAGCTTTAGTTATTTTGTTATCATTTCTCTGTTGAAATACACTGCTTGTGTTTCAATTGTTTTGGAAATAATTAAGAAATATTTTTGACTTAGTCATTATTAACCTGGGTTGGTATCAAAATGGTTAAGCAGAAGAGAAACAAACATCTCCTTTGAATATGCCACTACCCAATAACATAGCAACTTTCCTAGAGTTAAGTAAGGTATTTATTTGCATCAGTTCATTTTGTCTTGCTCAAGAACACAAAGCATTTTACTGAAGAATACAAGTCATTTGTTCAGCATTTATGATAAGAACTTTTACTTCAAAAGTTCATCTGCTGAATCTGTTACTAACAACTAATGGATATTGTCTTAAATAGAACTTCAAATTGCATAGTTGTAACAAAAAAAAAAATCTCTTACTCACAAAACATTTGGTCAAGATCTTTCCAATCAATGATCAAACCAGGTACAAAATGATTTTAACAAACATTTCCCTACAATGGAAGAGAGATTGAAATTATAAATGCAGGAGTTGATAAACAAATATATGAATATCAAAATAAATATCAAATGGAAATTGTAGTTGTGAGCCCTGTGCCGGTGGCACGTAAAAAGCACTGTCTGAATGTGGCTGATGCCAGCGCTGCCTTGACTGGCTTCTGTGCCAGTAGCATGTAAAAAGCACCAACCGATCGTGGCTGCTGCCAGCCTCCCCTGGCACCTGTGCCAGTGGCACGTAAAAAGCACCCACTACACTCACGGAATGGTTGGCGTTAGGAAGGGCATCCAGCTGTAGAAACACTGCCAGATCAGACTGGAGCCTGATGCAGCCTCCTGGCTTCCCAGACCCCGGTCGAACCGTCCAACCCGTGCTAGCACGGAAAACGGACGTTAAACGATGATGATGATGATGAAACCATTTCTACATTTACTGCTACGCAAATGTGTGATCGTGTTTTATCCGGCAAAAAGGAAAAAAATTTTTTCAACTGAAATCTTGACATGCATTGATTAGAAGATTTGGCAAATCTGTCATCATTTTCATACAAATTACTCAAACATTATTCGTTAGCAGGATTTTTTTAATGCAATCTACTTATTTGAAGTAACAAATACAGTCAAAATTAATCTACAATTCATAAATTAAAGACTATTTAAGATTTAGAAATATGTAGGCAAAACAAAAAAATAATAATTAAATAAAAATATTTCAGAAGCAAGGATGTAATGGTGTTCCTATCATGGAAACAAACTCCATATCTGTGAATGACAGAGCTGGTGTCTGTAGTTCACAATGCAAATAAATGCAGAAATACATGCATCTTAAGATCCAAAGACATCATGCACAGCTCAATATGTGTTTCTGCGCAAGTCCTCTAGGAGAAGAATTTTTCAATATGTCTTTACATGAATATATTTTACTTGTTTACCTTTGTTTCATACTATCAGTACTTTATGGTTACATATCCTTCTTAATATTTACTATTCAATTGTGAAATCTGCAGTTATATTTTCAGCTGGACAGGCTGAGTAATGTATTAAACCACAGCAGAATGGCTAACATGGTTTAGACTTACCGACCTCTCAGCCAGTTGTTGAGATTCTGTACCATGAGGCACCCTTCAAAGATTGAAAAGATTTACATGCTATAAAACACGAAAATTATTTTTTTGAAAATAATTGAAATAGGAACATTTAGTCTGGGAACCAAAACAATAGCAAAGATTAAAGCTGATGAAGGAAATAGAATGGATGCAGAATGGTTAATAAAAGGAATATAAGATTATGAATTAGCAAAGATAGTTGTAGTTGTAAGCATGGCTGTGCAATTAAGATATTTGCGTCTGAGCCATGTGGTGTGGAGTTCTATCAGCCATGAGCACTATTGACTGGAGTCCTTTACTATAGCCATTGGTTAATCAATACTTTGTGATAGGAATTTGGTAGACGGAAACTGAAAGGTGACCAGTGTGTGTGTGTGTGTGCATATATTTGTTTTGACATGTGCACAATATTTGCAAATGAAGAAACAGTTCACGAAAGCAGTTCAAGCTGTGCTGCATTGTTCCATAGAGAAGAGAGGAAATATTAACTTGTTCAAAAACGAAAGAGGTTTGGTAACGAGGGAGCATCTGGCCATAGAGATGTCTGCTTCAACAAAGTCATTGTCTAACTCATGTAAGCATGAAAAAGTTGATGTTAAAATGATGAAGATGAAAAACAAAGATGAGTTAATAAAAGTTTCTTACTTAAACTTAATTATTGAAAGAAATGAGATGACATGATTGTTACATGTTTCATCCGACAAAGGATAAAAGGCCATGCTCAAAACTAAATTATTCCAATGTTCTATTTTTGCCATTTTGATTTTCCTTATCATCATTTCATTTCCCACTTTCCATGCTGGCATGAGTTGGATGAGACATCATGCCAAAGTGAGTTTTTTTTTTTTTTTAGTTATTGCCTTTCCTTGATGGGTTAGAGGACACTGCTTCACTCATATATTCTATTTTTGGCAATTTTTTATGGCTGATACCCATACATCAACCACTTAATAGAGTATATTGGATGCAGCAACCCAATACCCTTGGTCAGACTGAAGGGTTCTTCCAGTTTTACAGTGTTTCTGTTCATTCACAAACCACTTAGCAGAGTGTATTTGATACATTATGTTGTGATTTAAACTTAGGAAAATGCATATAATCATGTCCAAAAATATGTAAGTTACTGGTAAGAGTTTTTTAAAGAAATGATTCCTTGCATTATTTATATCTTGCAAGAGAAAAAGTTCCAAGTGATCAGTTCTATCAATTCAGATTGTCTTCATTTTTGATAACTACTTTTATTTCATTTTGTATTGCTTTACAAACTAAAAGTGTTTTGAAGTTTTGTGGGTAAGGGCAATTTAAAATGGTTCTTTATCAACTACATCTAGATTATATATATATAAATTATGAGATAAAATTTGTAACAACAAGCCTATCCCAATTTAGAATCTTTATCAAAGAAAATACGCCCAAACAAAATCAAAATATAATCCAAAAACAGGATTCTGGACACCATTTTAAAAAAGAATGTAATTTCATAATAGGAAAACAAGTTTAGATGGGGATAAAGTTTACCACCTTGTGAAAAATTTAAATATAAAATGTGTACACTTGTGTCTGTATCGATGCGTAGATGAGTAGATGTCAATAAATTAAGAACCAGTTGCGTACTGGCGTCGATCTAATCGACTGGCCCCCTCCCCAAAAATTTCAGGCTTTGTGCCTAGAGCAGAAAAGATTACACATGTATTATATACATAGGTGTTGTCTGAGGAGAGTCATTTTCTTTTTGTGCCTTATAATATAACACACTCACCGATAAAATTTCCAAAAAAATAAGTGGAAATTTTACCCGTGAGTGTGTTATATTATAAGACACAAAAAGAAAATGACTCTCCCCAGACACAACAGAATATGCTTCAACACCACGAACTCACATGAAGAATCTTGCAAACCAAATCCGAAAACGCAATATACAAAGGTGTTATATTCCAATAAAAGTACTAATATTTTGGGTAAAAAAAATTAGCCTTTTAGAAGAGCAACAGATCTTTTTGGTTTGAATGGCAGTTTTTAACATAATTTCTAGGGAACTAAAAAATTTAAAACTTCGTATACTGGTAGGATGTGTTTATAAAACATCTTTTTCTCTTGGCTTTATTGAGAAAATTCTATGGTTTGTAAGATATTTCTTGTTTTTTTTACTTCAATTTCTGCAATTTCAACCAATCAATCACGTCCATTGAGGTAAAAAAAAACATTCTGTGCCGTATGAATATGTCCCTTGTTTAAGAAACAGATTGGGTTTATTTACATTTCTGAAGAAAGAAAAAGATACCCTTCCCCCCACCCTAATCCTAACCCTAAAACAGATTGAAATGCAATAGATCGATACTAGGGTCATAATTATGGGTGACAATTTCATATGACACCGCTAGAAAAAACTGCCGTTCAAACCGAAAAGATCCAGAGCAACTTCTTTCAAAATTGTGGGGTCGGGGTCAGTAGCTATTAGAATTTTAAAAAAAAACACGATTTACTCACCATCAACATGTGGTTAGCGAATAAGTATCAAGAAAAAAGCAAAGGGGAGGCAATCATAAACAGCTATTTTGAAAGGTTATGTCCCTTGAATGTAACGAATTCAAAGTTGTTGCTAATTTAAATATATTCTTTAATCGTTTCTCTTCAGTTAGACAAAAAAGAAAAAAGAAAAAGAAAAAAGAAAGCATGAATGCTGCCATCACCATAGACTCCAGTTGGCAATTACATTAAGGAAATAAAACCTTGTTAATGTTAAATAAAAAGAACGATATTGAACCAAAGGTTTTTAAGCAGTAATACAAGAAGCCCTTATAAGAAACAAAACCAAGTGAGCAATGCAGAGGTTTGGTTTGAAGGGAAGATGTCAGGATCTAAACTCAGTTGACTGATGCAGTTATGTTAAATTTAAATTAGACAAAAGCGTTTCTGAAAGATAAATGATACTAAAGAAACTTGACTCATCCCAGAAATATTTCTACTATAATTATATACTTTTTGAAAAGAGGTGAAGTAATATTGTTATAAGTAGGAAAATGGGAAGCATTCCTAATATTTGTAAATGGATGAATAATGAGATTTCAAATGGGGCAATTCACATCTTTAGAAGGGTTATCTGCAATAAACTTGCAAGTAAAAGACAAAACCAAAAAATACCAGAAATTCTCAAAACTATTTCATTCATGCTGCCTTTAAAAATATTTATATAGCTTTTTAAAATGTCAACCTTTATCCTTTTTAATGCTTTGCCATGAAACTCAATCTTCAGCAATTTTAAAAGAATTTCAGCTCATTACTTCCAGCATGATTTTTTTTTTTTTTGAACTTTCATAAATTGTATTCTGTCACAGAGAGAGAAGCCAAATGCAATGCCTTCTTTGAGCTAGATGCAACTTTTAATAGTTTGTACTTATCAGATTGTGTGGTTACATTCAAGATTACATAACTTGAGAAATGAAAACTGAGATTCTATCACAATTTAAAAAACAACTCTTTTTCCTCCATACATTCCACAAAATTCCATTGCTGCGAACTAATACATTCCTGGCAAATGAAAAAATGATTCTATCACTGTTATAAACAAAAAAAAAATAAATAAAAGAATCTACATAGAAGTTATATAAAAACTATTAATATTATGACTTGCAGAAAGGTAGCAAGCTGGCTTAATCGGAATCGTACCAGACAAAATGTTCAGTGGAAATTCCTCCAACTTTATGTTCTGAGTTCAAATGCTGCCAGGGTCAACTTTACCTTTCATCCTTCCATGGTTGATAAACCAAGTAGCAGTGAAGATCGACTTTACAATGTGGACTGGATGCTCCAGCAGTGGCAGGGAGATAATTAAGGAAGTATGGATTTGGATTTCAATTGCCTCAACAGGTCTTCGCAAGCAGAGTTTAGTGTCCAAAGAAGGAAAAGGTACGCATAAGTGGGCTGGTTATGCCCCAGGCATATGCCATGAGTTTATGGTCTCATATATATATATGTATCATCATCATCATCATCATCGTTTAGCGTCCGCTTTCCATGCTAGCATGGGTTGGATGGTTCAACTGGAGTCTGGGAAGCCAGGAGGCTGCACGAGGCCCAGTCTGATCTGGCAATGTTTCTACGGCTGGATGCCCTTCCTAATGCCAACCACTCCATGAGTGTAGTGGGTGCTTTTTACGTGCCACCGACACAGGTGCCAGACGAGGCTGGCAAATGGCCACGATCGGATGGTGATTTTTACGTGCCAGCAGCATGGAGGACACGCGAGACTGGTTACGGCCACATTTGGATGGTTCCCTTACATGACCCCGGCACTGGTATCACAGCTACAATTTCCATTGATGTTGATCGATTTCGATTTTGATTTCGATTTTGATTTTGATTCTGATTTCTCACTTGCCTCAACAGGTCTTCACAAGTAGAGTTTTGTGTCCTAAGAAGGAAAAGGTATGCATAAGTGGACTGGCTACATCCCAGGTAGAGGCCACAGGTTATGGTCTCACTTGTCCTGCCGGGTTTTCTCACGCACAGCGTACTTCCATAGGTCTCGGTCTCTAGTCATTTCCTCGGTGAGACCTAAAGTTCGAAGGTCGTGCTTCACCACCTCATCCCAGGTTTTCCTGGGTCTACCTAATCCACAGGATCCCTCAACTGCTAGGGATTGGCACTTTTTCACACAACTATCTTCATCCATTCTCACCACATGACCATATCAGTGCAAACGTCTCTCTTGCACACCACAACTGATGCTTCTTAGGTCCAACTTTTCTCTCAAGGTACTTACACTCTGTCGAGTACGAACACTAACATTACACATCCATCGGAGCATACTGGCTTCATTTCTTGTGAGCTTACACATATCCTCAGCAGTCACGGCCCATGTTTCACTGCCATGTAGCATGGCTGTTCGTATACATGCGTCATACAGTCTGCCTTTTACTCTGAGCGAGAGGCCTTTTGTCACCAGCAGAGGTAAGAGCTCTCTGAACTTTGCCCAGGCTATTCTTACTCTAGTAGTTACACTTTCAGCACACCCGCCCCCGCTACTGACTTGGTCACCTAGGTAACGGAAGCTATCAACTATTTCTAGTTTTTCTCCCTGGAATGTGGCAGAAGATGGTCTCTGTGCATTTTCAGTGTTTATTGCTCCTGAGCATCTGCCACATACAAAAACTATTTTCCTAGTTAGCCTTCCTTTGACATTGCTGCACCTCTTATGTGTCCATAGCTTACACTGGGTACATCTTATAGAGTTTCTACCTACGCCTTTTCTACAGATCGAGCAGGGCCATCTACCTGAAGGCGTTTGTGATTTGTCAATCTTCCTACTTATTAGAACTTTGGTTTTGGCTAGGCTGACTCTAAGGCCCTTCGATTCTAATCCTTGCTTCCACACCTGAAACTTCTCCTCCAGTTCTGATAGTGACTCAGCAATTAGAGCAAGGTCATCAGCATAGAGGAGCTCCCAGGGGCATCCTGTCTTGAATTCCTCCGTTATTGCCTGGAGGACTATGATAAATAGGAGGGGGCTGAGGACTGAACCTTGGTGGACCCCTATCTCTACCCGGAATTCTTCACTGTACTCGTCACCAACCCTCACCTTACTAGCAGCATCCCTGTACATGGCTTGCACAGCTCTTACTAACCATTCATCTATCCCTAGTTTCCTCATTAACCACCAGATAAGGGATCAGGGGACCCTGTCGAAGGCTTTCTCCATGTCAACGAAAGC
The DNA here is from genome assembly GCF_006345805.1 of Octopus sinensis. NCBI lineage: Eukaryota > Metazoa > Mollusca > Cephalopoda > Octopoda > Octopodidae > Octopus > Octopus sinensis. Next base: position 92,733,532 of record NC_043005.1, on the reverse strand, counting down.
CAGGCACAGGGGCTTATCTTTGGCTAGGTATTTCTCCTGCAGCTGTCTTACCAGAAATATGGCATCAGTGGTGCTTTTCTCTGGCACGAAACCAAACTGCATCTCATCCAAGCTGACTCTCTCCCTAATAAGTTGGGCTATGACCCTCTCCGTAACCTTCATTGCCTTATCCAACAGCTTGATACCTCTGTAATTATTTGTATCTAGGGCATCACCTTTACCTTTGTAGCAGTTGACTATTATGCTGCTACACCAGTCATTGGGTATGACTCATTTGTGTATCACCTGGTTAACTATACGGGTGACTTGGCTATAGCTGACACTGCCAGATATTTTGAGCATCTCTGCAGTAATTCCTGATGGGCCTGGGGATTTCCCTGTCTTCATGCTTCTAATTGCCTTGACTACCAAGGAACTGTCAACACGGATAGCTGGTCCCTCTGTTGGGTCCACATTCGGCAGACTCTCTTTATCCCATTCATTTTCTTTCTTCAGCAACCTTTCATAATGGTGTCTCCAAACCACTCTCTTTGCATCCTCATTTAACGCAAGTGAACCATCATCCATGTGAACATATTTCTCTCCTACCACATCACGCTTCTCTCTCACACACTGTCTTGCAACACAAAATACCTCAAGTCTTTGGTCCTCACAGCACAGAACATTGGCAAATTTTTTCTTATCTGCTTCAACCTCTGGCTAAATACACCTGCCTCCTAGCTTCCCTTCTGGCAGTCTGATACACTTCCTTGCTACCACCGTTCTTCCAGTCCTTCCAAGCCTGTTTTTTTTTCGTCTAATAGCCCTGTCAACAATATTGTTCCACCACCACGTTATTTTGGGTCTTGAGGGGACTTTGCACCATCCACAGATCTGGTCAGTGACTTTCAGCAGGTTGTCCCTTAGAAACCTCCAGTTGTCTTCTACCCCATGTGAAGCTTTATCCCCTTCTGCTTTGTCAAAGGCTTCAAGTAATATGTCTCTAAATCTCTGTCCATTCGCAGGATCTTTAAGCTTCCAGACCCTTCTTCTCCATGTTGGTCGTCTTCTGGTCATCCTCTTAGTCCTGATCCTAAAGTCACTAACTACCAGTCTGTGTTGTGGGGTACATTCTTCACCTGGGAAGCCTTTGGCGTTTATAAGCAGCCATCTTTCCCTTTTTCTGGCAAGGATGTAGTCAATTTGGCTAGTATGTCGGCCCGATTGGTAGATGACTAGGTGGCTGGTAGGTTTCCTGAAGTTAGTGTTGTAGACCATAAGATCATTCGCATCGCAGAACTCCAGCAGCCTAGTTCCCTCCTCGTTGTGGGAACCGTAGCCATGGCCTCCATGTATGTCATGGAAGCCCCCAGCATGTTGTCCAACATGCTCATTGAAGTCACCATATATATATATATAAATTTACAATGAATTATTAATTATAATTAAGGGTACATGACATACCAGTGTTGCTATAAATAAGAGTCAAAAAATACTGAAATAAGCCACTATTTCATTGAAAATACAACAAGCTAACGAAAATTGAGGAACATGCAAAATTTAGCAAACCATTGCAGCTGAAAGTTGCAAATGAGGATCACAGATATACCTATATCACGTGATTTCAAACTTTGAGATATTTCCCTCAGTTCTCATTAGTAGGTATGATGGCTTATTTGAGTATTTTTTTACTCTTATTTCTAGCAATGTTGGTACTTCACGTACCCTCAATTATAATCAATAATTAATTATAAATTTATAAATTTGACTTTTTGGCTTTAATGCTTGCTGGCTACTTATATTATTGTTATTATTATTTATTTATTAATAATAATAATAATAATATCGTTATATATATATATACATCTTGCAGGTGAGTTTCCACCTTTGACAAGAGCCAACAAGGTCAAAATCCCATGATCTGGTGGTCTTGGAGCTGGAGTCAGCAAGGAATTTACCTCCCTGCTAGGGATAATAAACAAGAGTGTTTTTTTTTGCACCAGAAACTCAAAATGAGAGTTTCTCTCATGGTGCCTGCCACAGTAAAGTTTGTTCTAATAAACCATCCATGTTTAAGTGGAGAAAATCCTGGTTGTAGCTAATTAAAATCCTAGCTGTCCTTGCATACAGGCGTGTCCCCTGCATCCTTCTCCAGCTGAGCATTCCTAATCTTGTGGGCTTGGGAGTGCTGGTTTTATGATGCTGCATAAAAACACCCCGTCCACTCTGTAAAGTGGTTGTCATTAGGAAGGACATCCAGTTGCAGAAACCATGCCTCAACAGACAAATGGAGCCTGGGCAGCTCTCTAGGTGGCCAGCTCCTGTCAAATTACCCAACTCATGGAGAAGGATGCAGGGGTCATGATATATAGAAAACAGATGTTAACGATGGGTTTCTGCACAAATTCCACTCTCATGGCATTGGTCAACCCAAAACTACAACAGAAGATACTTGCCCAAAGTACTATAGAGTGGGGATCAAACCTAAAACCTTATTATTGCTAAGCAAAGTTTAGTTTACATTTTAAAATGAATATTTTCTTTGGGGTATTAAATGTTAGAATATTATTTTTTATTTATAAAATACACATTGTATTCAAATTCAAATTTCACAATGATTCACACGAATTTTCTCAAAAAAAATCGTACTTTATATATATATTTAGGTAGATTTTTAGTTTACATTATTCCTTTCATAAAATTTAAAGCTGAAATACATGTTCTGTCATTATTCTCTTTCTTCAGGAATCTGTTTCATGTCATGTGTTACATTAGCCTTGGTCTTTACATTTTTACATGAAAAATGCCTTAACAGGCTGCTCTATTTACCACTTGTGACCAATGACTTAAACACACATGGAAACAGAAGATAAGAAAATCATATGACATCATAGCAATATATATACTGTAATGATAAATTATACAAGACAGCTGTTTTGAATTCTAAGCTCAGTATTTAGGGAATTCTTTAGCCAGCAGAATAAAAATATATTTAGACAAAAATCCAAAATCTAATACAGAACTTTACAACATTTTGCCCAAAGCTAATAAAGAACCTTTTCGTTATTGGCCAACGAAGATTAACAAAACGGTCTTCAAACTGTCTTATGTGCCATCGTCTCACATAAGTTTGTTTGAATCAGGAGGAATGCAAAAACTGCTGCAATTCTATTCTAACAACCCATTTTCCTTTTTAAAAATAAATATTTTCTTTGAGGTATTAAATGTTAGAGTATTATTTTTTATTTATAAAATATACATTTTACTCAAATTCAAATTTCACAATGATTCACACAAATTTTCAGAAAAAAAAATTTTTTTAATTGTACTGTTGCTGAGATGAATGAGCATAAGGAAAAAATGTTTTCAAGGATTACACATCTCCATTCAGAGAGGCCTGGATTTGAAAAGAAAGGAAAAAAAGACACGAAAATAAAGAAATGCCTTTCATTTGTTGACTTGCTGCTACTTTGAGTTGATGTAACCAGTACAAAATAACATTTTCACCTTTTCACTAATGAAGATAAAGAAGTAAAGAGACCTTCAAAGAAACTGAGCTTTTCTAGATATACTCATGAGTCACATTTTGACCAGGATGAATCTGGAGACTGTTTCGAATCTTTTTTCATGATGCAACTCTTTTTCAAAAATGAGGATTTTACTTGAAATATTAAATGCAAGATGAGCATGGCTGTACGTCTGAGAAAATGCAAGGCACCTTATGCAAGTGTCATCTACTATGGCACTGGGTTGACCAAGGCCTTAAGAGTGGATTTGGTTGGCAGAAACTGAAAGAAGCCAGTCTTATATAACACTTGCATAGGCAAGCATGGAAAAGCAGATATTAAAATGATGAGGATGAAATAGAATTTGTTTTTATTTTTTTAAAAAATGCATTGTTAACAGAAATATTTATACCGATACTCTAATACTGTATACACTTATGAAAAATGCTTACATATATTACTTTGCAAATATATTTATATATAATTCAAATATTGCTGATGGTTCAGGTGAGAACATAAATAAGTCGACTGACAAATTTTTCCATTGTAAGTTTCAATCTGTTGAGCTGAAAATACTGGCAAATATTTTCCCAGAAAGACTTTATTTTGAAAGTTAATTTACTTGTTTCCAAATGTTGGTTGGTATTCATTAGATGTTAATGGTAAAGATATTTTCTTTCTGTTGATAGAGGGTTTTGCTGTGGTCTGCATGAATACTAGGATGCAAATGTATTGCTATTTATAAATTTAAATGTTTGCTTCCAAATACTTTTTTTTTTTTTTCCATGTTTTAGACTAGAAATCTTATCAGCTTTAAAGCTCCAGTTAATTTCACATAGATCAAAACAGGTGTTCTTAAAACTATCCTATCCAATTCACATCTGAATGTTCACAAAGTACAAATCTAAAGAGAAGTACTTAAATTTAAGCAACTTTTAAATGTCATAACTGAAGTGAAATTTTCAATTAATAGTCCCGTTACAATTGCTTTTTATATATGATCTCTTCCAACCTATTTGCATGTAGGCATGCTTGTGTGTGTGTATGTGTGTGTGTGTGTGTGTGTGTGTGTGTGTGTGTGTGTGTGTGTGTGTGTGTGTGTGCGTGTGCATGTGTGTGCAGGCTCAAGAATACTGCCATGTAGTTTTAAGCTCTGCATATATAGGAATGTATTCCTTATGTACCTGCACAGCAACATTCTAAATGTAGGAAAATGCTTGAATCTGACAAAAAATATGATGATTTGCATCAGGTAATAGTAGTCTAAGAAGTTCGTTCATGGAGTGGAACAAATTATTGTCCTGAGGAAGAAGAGAAGTCTGACATTGCCTGTAGATATAGTATTTGGTGCCTCCACAGTTCTGTTGAAATAGTACATCCAAGGAACATGACCTGTGATATCTGGATACCTGTGATACCTGGAGGGAATTGCCTATACAAATGCAATAGGTTTCTACGGTTTCCATCTACCAAATTCACTCACATGACATTGGTCAGCTTGGGTTATTAGTAAAAGATGCCACACAGTGGGACTGGACCTAAATCCATCTGCTTATGCATACACACATATATGTCAGATATTTTTAGCCTGTTTTTCCAGTTTAATAGACTCAGAGTGTAATACAAAGTAAATTTTAATAAATTAAATATAACAAGAAATATTTGGTCTCCATTGCAATACAACTCACTGAACTCATTGAAATTTCAGTTACAAAAGAAACTCTGCATTAAACATTTCTTTTTCTAAAATTACATCATAAACTTTTTGCTACAATATCTCATGCATACATTTTACATGCACATTGTACAAATAGGTCTTTTATAAATAAATTCTATAGAGATTTACAAATATCTAAAATGGTTTCTTTTATTTAACACAACTGGCAAAATATTTTTAAATGTCAATTTATTTTATCACAAAGCACTTGACTTGATTAAGCTTTTTATCATCAACCAAATTATTCATCTACTCTGCTCTAAGCTACTTTTAAAACTATTGCCCACTGTTTGTTTTTTTTCTCTTACTATATAAAGCTAACCTTTGTCTTTTCCTTGTTGCAATTGGTTGGACAGGTCAGTTCTAGCCAAGTCTAATATCATTTGTTACAGTCCTCCTTAATCACCTTGTACGTACACAGCAACAGAGAAATCAGCCAGCAACACCAGAGAACATCGAATACAACCAACCATCATATGCCACAAATTAAATATACCATACACACACAAGATAAAAATACGAAAAATTTACATACAAGGCAGTGCTCCAGCATGGCTACAGCTTAATGATTGAAACAAGTAGAAGAATATCTCTTCAGCATACACAACACATATTAAAAGAACTGCATTTGGATAGCAGAAAGGAAGTATTGACTTTGAGCTGTGACCAGAAAGGACAGCAGAGTGAAATCTTATTTATCCCAACATAGGAAAATAACCTCTCCAGTGCTGCTGCCATAAAAAATATACATACCAAGTCTACAGTGGTTAGCTCAATGAAAAGAATCTGCTTCAAAGAAACATTCAGCTTGGAGTTGTTTTCAATATTGTTATTACTGGCAACAGACAAATGTTTTGGCTCCCTTTCATAAATTGGTAAAATGCTCAAGAAAGTCTCGTATCATTTATGTAATAGATAAATTACTACAAACTGCAATTCTGTCAATTGATAAACAAGAAAAATATTGTTATATTACTGACAACGAGATTAGCAATTGATTGAAACAAGACTGGAAACCAAACCTTAAGATGCACAAGAGATGAGATACAGGTAGTCATTTCATGATTGCTTTAACTTCAAGTCGTTTGGAATCATACATAATTTCTATTAACAATTGTTGTTTAGGCCCACATCAACCCAGATTTGAGCAGCCCTGTGATCAAAAAGTGTTCCATCCATAGCCACCCTGATGTTTTTCAGCTGTAATATATCTAAAACAATACATCTAACAAACCTTTCATTTTAAGACAATGTGTGACTTATGAGAATTGGTTTCTATTTCAAGCATGTTGAGTGACCTCATAGAGCCTCCCTTGATGTCATGTATTTTCTATTTTCGATTCATGCAAAAAGCAGACGGTATGAGGTGCATGCAAAAAGCAGACTGTATTACACCATAATGAGACATTGGTGATGAGTAGAGAAGCCCAAACTTAAGAATGAAAAGGACATGATCTGTTGGTTGTTCATGTTTGTGTAATAGTTAAAAGCTGGTGATATTAATATGTCTGCAATGAAAAGTATTTCAAGCTCCCTATTCATGTTGGCTGTTTCATTCACAAGAATGAAACTGGCCAGATGGAAACTATACAGAAGCAGATCAGGTGGATTATACCAGTAATTCAAAAGGTACACTCTAGTGAAATGGATTTGTCTTGATAATTACATTAAAGGTACACACGTCTGATGAATGCTCACTTACACCTTTATTCTGGAGCAGGTTAATCAGATAATTAATCATCAACCAACAGAGCTCTGTTAAATTATTAATTTATATTTATTTTTTTACATCATTTTTTATCATGCAGTTGAGTGGTAGAAGTCATAAGGTGAACCGCAAGTTCAACTCCTTTTTGGGGAAGAAAATTTTCAAGGGATTTTGTCCATGATATTGTAGCAATATCGTTACACTCATTCCTATCTTCACTGTTTGAGAAGAGTATTAAGAATAATCTCGTTCGAGATTACAAACATCTTCGGCTAGTTTAACATTGTTGTAAACACTAATTCTGACACGTGGTTTCTACTACGTTCGCACCGCTGGTTGTCACGTGACACGATTTGCCTTCGCTTATTTTCGCGCGATTGTTCCAAGCAGCCAATCACAGCTTTCCATTTCTGAAGTTCATTTTGAGCCACATAAACCTTATATAAAGAAGGGTTCTCAGACAAATATCCGTCTTTGGTTCAAGTCCTTCTCAGGGCGAACCTCTGACCATAGAGTTCGTCTTTGTTTCTAGTTCTTCTCAGAATGGACCTCTGACCACACAGAGCATACTCGACCATGTTCCAGTTTGAAAGGCAGGCGACCACCATTATATCAAGAGAAAAATAACCAAGCAGAATATATGATGAAGACGCAGCAAAAACCAAGCGACAGACACAACTCATTGCCAAACATCGAAGATTTAATTTGTACACAAGACAACCACAGATTCAACTCTAGCAGTTAGGTGAAAATCTCACCACGGGAAAAACGGCTACAGTTAATATATCTGGAAGTATATTCATATCAAGAGAAAGATAAACACAACAAGTGACTCAATTAATCTCAACTACGAGACGCAACATCTTGATATGGAACTCTTATCCTCCATGTACCTCATAAACGGTAAATCAATTATCTGTCTTGAGTTCTAGTTCTTCTAAGAACTACCTTAAGCCATCTGCTACTACCTGTTGCTAGGCTGATACCAACAACATGAACTGTGAACCAAATTCCATTGTTATTTCTCTGGTCAGTACCTTTTATACCTCACGAACACACAGACACAAAAACATGCTAACACTTACAAACTTCCAACCAACAGGATTGCAAAATATGTAAAATAAATAATGTATATATCACAAAAAGAAATCTTGTTGTCATTCCACTTGTGTTACATTGCCGCTGTATGTATTATATGGTCTGTAATACTTCATTAAGAATATGACCACGTGCGCCGTGTCTCCTATACGATACGACCACATGTGATCCTATTTTTATAATATCATTTGCACACAAACAGAAATAAACAGTAAATGCTGCAAACTTGTTCCACATTTGTTAACTGAATTCACGACATTTGACTGACTTTTAATAATATATGTGAGTCAATATCGTTTTTTGTAGTACAAGTTCAACAGATTCAATGAAATAAATAATATAGGGGAATATTCAACAACTAAAGAAGTTTTTATTGTTTTAACCTCAATAAAGCATTAAAAGAATTTATATAAAAACTTTCCCCAAAAATATTTTCAATAAAAATTAAATAATCTTACTATACAAGTCTATATTAAATACATGGAATGTGTGTTATGTCAATACATCTATTAAATACCAGTTCCAGCTTATTTCTTTTAAAATGCAATCAGTTTTGATGGCACATATTTATTAGTAGACAGTAAATTTCAATGATCATTTGAAACAAAACAAAACCGGAAAGAATTCATTGAGCAGAGAATCAACTTTTCCAGAATTACCTCATGGAAGAAGGAAAAAAACTATTACTGGTAATTTTGTTGGTATTAAAAAAGGCAAACAATAGAAAACAAATGAAATATCAATAACAATAGGCACCAATGACAGTTAAAAAGAATAGAATAAAAACTCAGTTGTAATGTTATTTAGGTTCTGCTGAAAACTGTATCATAGCTTGATATTTTATAATCAAGAGCCATGCTACTTTTTCCTTTTAATGTACGTCTAAAGCCGTTTGCATATTGTGTCATTTTCTTATTGTAGACGTTCAGAATGTTCACACGTAAATAAAGTGATTGTTTTTGTAAAAGCTGTTTCCTTTCACTTGAACTGCTGTACAATGATGTCACCTAATTACTGAAGTTCGTTCTCTCATTATTCGTAGCCAGGTTCCTTCTACTTCTGGAGCATCATTAGTGAAACATGTGGTCAAGAATTGTCATGAAGAATGGTTGGTCCTCTTCTGCTGACTAGTCTGGGACAGAGGAGTTGCAGTTTTTCATTCGTTTTGACAATCTCGTAGCAATATGTTTCTGCATTAATGGTTTTTCTGAGTTTAAAGAAGTTTATAGTGGATGAGTCCAGCAGCGCACCACCAAACAGTCATCATAACCTTCTTTTTGAAGAGATCAGGTTTAGGGAGGTTTTCGGTGCTTCATGTTGGTTCAACCATTGCAAAAAACATTTTTTATTATTGTACAGAATCCACTTTTCATCACAAGAAGTGGATTGGTCTGGTTACAGAGCAAATTTCATATCTGCGCATTTTCTGATTTTCATTCAAATTGTGTGTACCCATTTGTCAAGCTTGTTTGATTTTCCGATTGCATGCAAATGGTTTCAAGCAGTCTTCTGGTTAACTTGAAGTTATTTTGCCAGTTCTCAGCTGGTTTTAAATGAATCTTTCTTAATGGCAGTCTTTAATTGACTGCCATTGATGACAGATGGGCGTCCACTATGCTCACGATCTTCAAGGCTCAGGTCTCCACTGAAAAATCATTTAAACCATTTTTGAGCTGATCACTCACTGATCATTTCCTCACCAAATGTTTTGTTGATATCACAAGCAGTTTCAGCTGTTTTACATCATTTTTTGAAGTTGAATAACAAAATTGCTCAAATGCCATGCTTTGACAGTTCCATTTCAGATGATTGTAACAACAGTGAAAAAAGCATCAATGTTAATTTATTGATGCATTTGAGCAAGTCTATGTTTGTATTAGCAGACAATTGCAAAAAACTGTTTAAAAAAATTCAAAACTCTGCAAAAATCCATTACAAATTCTTCATGGTTCAAAACATTACTTACTTTTTATTCAACCTGATATAAATAAAACAGCCAACAAAATCACCATATACTTGACTTAGTAACATGACACTTTGAATATGTTACTAAGTCACGTACAATGTCAATAGGTACCAATAACAGTTAAAAAGACTTATAGTATAATAAAAACAAACTCATTGTCTCAAAATATATTAAATTTTATATTTTTTTAACTTTATCTGAAATGTTATTCAAGAGAAGAATATAAATTACAAAAGCAATCTTCTTATTAAGTTTTAAAACAAAATTTTAAAGGCCTTGAATTGATTAAAGTAATAAATAATATATTTGTTTTATATGTGGAGAGTGTTCTTTAAATAGCCTGGTTTAATAAAATCGTTATATGCACTAACAGATATATGCATACATACACACTTGCATGTATGAATTATAAGTGAATTATAACTTCCTAGAAAAATTTTTGACCATATTTAAAAGTGATTTTGAATTTTACTTAAGCCATTAGTTCCACACCAAAATTTTTTTAATTACAAAAATAAATCATTTAACACAGTCTACTAAATATACAGTGTGGAGCTATTGTTTACAATTAAAAAAATACTTTCTCCAACTGGAAACAAAAAAAAAGAAAACAACAGATAATTACCAACAACAGATGCTAAATGAAGAGCTTAACACATTATGATGAGATGTTTGGCTCATTCGTATTCATATTTTGCTGTCTTCTTGAAAAGGAGGTTCATATACTACCTGTTGGAGCCATATCATTGTATTAGAATCTGTCTTAACAATATCAATTAAGATGATATTTAATGCCAATTACCAAACTTAAACCAGATTTTTATGAAATAGTTTCATGAGCAAAATGGGGACACAAAGTTTTTTTTCTTTTTTCGTTTTTTGTCCTTTACTTCCTGGGCGTGCAGAAAGAGGCAGTACCCATTAAATTTTTGTAGACTCTCCAAAACCAGAGAAAATTATGCTATTAATATTCAGTTTAAACCGTTTGTTTTGTAATATCCTCCTTCTCATCATCATCATCATCAGCAGCAGCAGCAACATGTTTTCCATGCTGTCAAGGGCTGGATGTCTCTTAGATTAGATGACACCAATATTGCAGAGTGGCCAATGTTAAATCAAATATTAACAAATATGATGATAGTATTTTTTTCTAAAATCAGCAATGCAATGATTATATGAAGGCCTTTTTTCAATTCTGTTGGCAAACAGCCAACTTGACAACATCATCATTATTTTCCCATTAGAATTGGATGGGTCCCTTTTCAAACACATCAACCTACTACTTGCTGCATTCCTTTGTCATCTCTTTTGTGAGATTTACCTTCCTGAGATCATCTTTTACCATTTCTGCTCATGTCTTCCTCTCTCGGTGGTTCCTTCCACGTGAATTCCCTGGCACTTCTTTACTCACCTGTCCCCTGTGTTGACATGGATATGTAACGCACATCACTGATAGCAACTATCATTCACATCACATATCCACACCAACATAGTCATCACTCTTGTACAATACAACTTATTGCTCTTACACCTAGTTTTTCCCTCATTTGTGCCTCATCATTCATGCACACTAACATCACACATCCATCTGATAGACAATCATCAAGGTAAACTTTCAGCAACTAATATAAATATTTGCTCAAATAATTTCATTTACTTTCTTCAAACCACCACGTATCAGTTATTAATGGAATGTTTTTGTTTTATTTCTTATTTCACATTGAATTGCATAACTTTACAGTTGTATGCCAGCAATACCTTAGGCATTGAGAAGATAATTCACTTTTATAACTAAAAACTAAAAATAGAACTACTAGCTATCACTTGAATTCACCAAATTCTCTCTCTCTCTCTCACACACACACACACACACACACACACACACATACAATTTTCATGCATTTTCTGAGGTTTCAAATAAATCCTTACCAAAACAAAGCATGTTTATTAAATTAAAGAAGAAATAAACGGATAAAAATAAGTCTTCACTTGAAGAAAAAGAAGAAAAGTGAAAAGACTTTCTCTTAAATAATAACTAATTCACAATATTCGTCTCAAAATTAAACATTAGTTTTATTTTTATCTGTAAAATTAGCAATTACAACTGATTTTGAACATATTAAGCCAAACTGCACCTGCCAAGCCTCGTGACTTTTTATTCAACTCACAAGCAAGAGAATTAGCATGACAACCATTTATTGCTACACATAACCAAAACACATGCAGATACAAGCACACATTCCTACATTAAAATGTCTGTTTAGGCACATATAAATGCACACTTACACACATTTCTTGTTATATCAATAATTAAAGATTTTTTTTAATTGCTGTTTTTTCTCCTCTAATTAGCTTTGTTTTTATTTTGTTTTGCTTTTGATAGCTTTATTATTATCATTATTATTATCATTATTATTATTATCATTATTATTATTATTATTATTATTATTATTACTATTATTATCATCATCATCATCATCATCATTATTATGCTATTTATTTTCTTGTTACTAAATCACAAAATGTTCTACTCATATATACATTAAAATTAGGATTTGAATATGATTAAATTTAGTTGATAATAAATAAATGAATGTATTCTTAACAAGATTATATTTTTTCATCATCGACAAATAGACAAAGCATTTTCCTTCTTTCATTAAAATTTTCTTTTATTATTTTTAATATTTCCATTTAATTCCGTGATTAGCTTCAATGAAAAATGAACAGCTCTTTTTTTGCTTCTCAGCAAGCAGCTTCAGTTTTCTCCTTTATTACTAAATAGGTTTTTTTTTAGCCCAAGACTGTGTGTTCGTGCATAATGTTCACTGTATCACTGAATGCATCTCTTCTTCTTTTATTAGATGTGTTTGTTCAATGTGTAATCTATAGGCATAATAATATGATAATGTATTGCTATTTGTTTTGTTAATGATTTTATGATGTAATAATGATGATGTAGAGTGATTATAAGATAAAAATGAATTGTGAGAAACTATAGAAATATATAAAAACTTTTATTGGAAACCAAAACACTGTTGAGAAAGAGAGCTTCCAGAATTGTTCTGAGTAAAAACTGTTGGGAGCTTGGAATCTTTTAGACTCCGATGGATTAATTTCTAAAATAATATTGTCTAAACACTGATGCTTCTACATTGAAAACAGAATCATTCTTACAAAATTCTGTATAAACAACTTAAATTTCATACAAATATATATATGTATATACCATCATCATCACCATCAACTTTTAACATCCGTTTTCCATGCTGGCATGGGTTATATATGTGCAACCATTAATCCAGATATGTTTTTTTTTTCCTTTCTCCATCTGTTTTTTCTCTTCGTTCCTTTCTGTAGAAGAGTATTGGCTCAAAACATCAAAGACTCTTCCATTTTTCTTGGGTGTCAGACTAAAACAGATCCTTTCTCACCACTTTGTCCCACGTCTTCCTGGGTCTACTCCTTCCATGTGTTTTCTCTCCAATTAGAGATTGGTATCTCTTGATGCAACTGTCTTCATTCATGTACATTACATGACTAAACCAGCACAGTCTTCTTTCTTGCACACTACATCTGATGCTAAGTATACTCAATTTTCCTCTTAAATCATTTACACCCTGTCATATATGCACACTGACATTACCCATCCATCAAAGCATACTGGCTTCATTTCTTTCAAGTCTTTGCATATTCTCAGTAGTCACAGCCCATGTCTCACTGCCATGTAGCATAGTTGTTCATACAGAGACATCATACAATCTGCCTTTCACTCTGAGGGAGAAGCCCTTCATTACTAACAGAGGTAGTAGCTCTCTGAACTTCACCCAGCCAATTCTTATTCTAGCAGCTATTCTTTCAGAACAACCACCCCCACCCCTACTAACTTAGTCACCAAAGTAACAGAAACTGTCTACTACTTCTAAGGAACCCTCCTGACATATGAGGGAGTCTATTTTTTGTACATTCTTGCTGCTTAATGTACCAGCACATTTGCCACCTGTAAAGACTACTTTTTCCATTGGTTATCCTGTAATGCTGCTACACCTCTTATGTGTCTATAACTTGTACTAGGTACACCTTAAGGAGTTTCTTCTGACACCTTTACTATATATCGAGCAGGGCCATCTCACTGGATGGATCTGCAATTTGTCTGTTTTGCTACTTATCAATACTTTGATCTTTGCTAAATTAACTCTTAAAGCCCTTTGATTCCAGACCTTGCTTCCATACCTGCAACTTCTTCTCTAGTTCTGGCAGTGATTCAGCAATAAGAACAAGGTCATCAGCATAGAGGAGCTCCCAAGGTCAGCCAGTCTTAAATTCCTCAGTTATAGCTTGGAGGACCATGATAAAAAAGAGGGGGCTAAGAACGAAAACCTGATGGACTCCTACTTGTACACTAAACTCCTTGTTATACTCATTGGTGATTCTCACCTGACTAACAGCATCCCTATAAATGGCTTGTACAGCTCTCACATTGTCTTGCAATCGGAAACACTCCAAGCCTCTGGTCTTCATGATGCAGAATATTGGCAAACTTCCTTGTTTCTGCTTCTCCCCTGGCTATATATTCTTGAAGAGATCAGCTGCCTTTTTTCTAGCATAAAAATTATAGGACGACAGATTGGCCTGGTTGTCTTAGAAGGGTTAAGATGCAGGCTTGGCCGTTGGTTAAGAAATTTGCTTTGTAACCACATGGTTTCAGCTTCAGTCCCACTATGCAGTACCAAAAGGTGTCTAAAGATACTGCACAGTGAGACTGACCAAAGTAAGCTTATGGGGCCATAACAGAGTCATATGATAGCTAGGTTTTAATAATACCTTTCTTTTTTAACCTCTTGAAGAATGCTCCTAATAAAGTGAGAGCCTGCATCTACCTATTTAAGCCATCATTAAACAAGAAGGCTGGCTACGAAGCCACTAATTGACTCACCTACCATGTAATGATTAGCATGTTAGATTACCATTTGTTGCCAACAACAGGCTAGTATGCTAAGTAACCATTACCAGTCTATACAATTAATACCTTAAATACCTGTGTTTCCTGAACTTACTCAAATGGCAGAGCATTCTGGTAAAACAATGTGAATGGAATGCACTCATAACTCACAGCTGTCTCATTTATATTTGCTCAGCTTTTATAAACGGTGATCTGATGATGGTCATAGCTTTCTCTGTTGATGAATATACATTTATAATGGCCATGCAATCATACTACATATTACATAAGGTAAAATAACTTTATTATTTTATTAGCAGAATCATCCATCTTTATGTTCTGAGTTCAAATTCCACAAAGGTCAACTTTGCCTTTCATCCTTTTGCGATTGACAAAATAAGGGCCTGTTAAGTACTTCCCCATCCCTTAAAAAACTGCTGGCCCTGTACCAAAATTTGAAACTATCATTTTATTATAATAATATTTCAGTAGAAAATAATTGTTACCAAAGAGGTTGCCATTGCTGCCCTCCATCACCGATGCTAACAACATGCTGTACACCAAAAATGTACCAAAGAATTTAAAATTTGCTTTTTATACCTAGAGTATAAAGCATACCCTCCCTACCACCACATGGAGGTGGGGATGGGGGTTAGAGCCTTATGTTATGTACCAAAATATGAAGTTGCGAGTGTGTGATAAAGGGTAAGAATTATTAATTCAGCCAAAATTGAAATGTGTATGATAGACAAGATTACAAGAAAGACTATCAATAAATACACTAATCTTAATCCAATAGTTGATATGACATGCTTTTATTTGGTTTAAAGTATATAATCTTAGATTGCCTAAGAAAAAATCAATAAAGAAAAAGAAATAGTATTAACAATGGGAAACAAATGAAAAAGCCTAATATTTTGCACAAAATGAAGAATTGTTATTGATGCCTGTAATAACTGCTGCTAGCTTGAGTAAGAACAGCATTGAGTAAACGACACATTTAGAAAGAGTACCTGTAGAAAGGAAAGAATATCGGTTAATAGGGAGTCTGAGGGAGACACAGAAAAGGGGCAAAGCAGGAAAAAAAAAGTAATATCTAAAGTTGATTGTGTAAGATTAATAATTCAAAATCAAGTACTGAACAGGGATTATCTATCATTTGGATTAGGATTAGGGTGGACCAAGCTGCCTCATAAAATATTTCTAATAAATATCAAGTTTGTTTTAGTATAAAGCATAACAATCTAATCAGATCAACAAGCTTCAATTAAACTAAGGATAAATATGACTGTTATGATAGAATTGTCTCTATACAAGTAGAATGAAATTCATCATAGACATTCATGACCCGTTGTGGCAAGGGAAATCAAAATCAAATTCGCTGATGTGGCCAGTGACAGCACCGCCTGATTGGCATCCGTGCTAGTGGAATGTTAAGAGCAGCATCTGAGTGTGATTATTGCCAGTGGCATGTAAAAAGCACCATTCGAACATGATCATTACCAGCGTCGCCTTACTGGCACTTGTACCAGTGGCACGTGAAAAACAACATTGTATAATGAAATGTCAATCACTTAATATGAATGGAGTTTATGGTTGAGGGAAACCCAGCCGATAAAATGGTGAAGCTGATCTCAAGACCTTGAACCTAGAGTCTTCTCTCATCCCTTAGCATAAAGCTGCCTCTCTCAGGGTTTGTAGCCTTGCAAATTGAATAGCAAATTAATGCAAGTGGCACAAAGAAACACCTGATACATGCTGGAAGGTGAATGGCGTTAGTCACATTAGAAATGATATCCAACCATAGAAACCAAAATAGAAGACAGTGTAGCATGATACAATTCTTGGACTCATCAAATCCAGTCAGGTTGCCCGACCCCTGCCAGCATGGAACATGGTTGTTAAATGATGATAGCAATGATGACAATGACTTATTAGAAAAAATAGATACAATATTCATACATAATTAGGAAAATCTTGAACCACACAGGTTAGTAATAATAGAAAAGGAGTATGTATTAAAAAAAAATCAGAAACTGATTGGAGAAATTAAGTAAACAGAAACTCCCAAATATTGTGGTATTTAACAAATTCCTCATGATTTTAAATTGTAGTTAGAGATCTCCAATCAGTTCTAATGACAAAAGCCCATCATGCATAAACAGTCTTTTAGTTTCAGACACAAGCAAGAAGAATGGTAGATTACTACAGTTCAGGCTCTTCCAACCCATGACAGTATGAAAAAGCATGTATTATGATGAGGAACATATTGTGTGCTTCTACGTTCAGTAGTTGAAAAATATGGCGTGCACCAAAGGAAGTTTCAACAGAATTTAGCAAAACTTGGTAGAAAAGCACAACGGCGCCAAAGACTTGCCTAAGACTAGGGGCTGTTTTGAAGATGTTAGATACTGAGCACTTAACATTGCAACAGATGTTTGTTGACTGTCGGTTTACTACTACTACTACTACTACTGCTGCTATGAATATTTACCAATGGAAATATTATCATCATTTAGTGTCCTCCTTCTATGCTGGGTTGGATGGTTTGACAGGGGCTGGGAAGCCGGAAGACTGCATCAAGCTCTACTGTCTGTTTTAGCATGGTTTCTACAGCCGGATGTCCTTGCTGATACCAACCACTTTACCAGGTGTGGACTGGGTGCCTTTTACATGGCACCAGCAGCAGTAAGGTTACCAAGTGACTTCCAAGACAAGATTCCTCAACTGAGAAGGTGGGGGGGGCTATTATGTGTCAGGTGATGGGAAGTTATAGAATGAATAGAGGAATAGAAATAGGTGCCTTGCAGTAGGGGAGGAGGTACATGGCTACCTTGATTGGAGAGAGAGAAAGAGAGAGGAGGAAGAGGAGAAGGTAGTGAAGGGGGGGGGAAGACTTTTTCATAATTTGTTTCTATAGATATTCAATATTAGAAGAGAAATCTCATAAAATAAAAACCACTCAGATGTTGACAAATCAATAAATTGGAAAATTCTTCAATTATAATATTTTGATAATTCGGTTCACACTCGTTCAGCAAAAGAGTCATCATCGACTAAATCAAATAAATCACAAATTGTGAAAGCTTTAATGTTGAAAAGGAAAGAGACCGAAATAACGGAGGCTGGTTTGGGATGAAGTCAAATTTACAATTTCACAAGTGATGTGTTGGCATTCCTGAGCAAAATCAGGATTCAAAAAATTCATGCTAAAAAGGAATTTTTACCAATAAGTCATTTTCAACATCCATATGAGTACATGTGATTTTAGAAACATAATTGTTACAAATGACAGTAAATTGTCATGAAATAATTTTCTTTTCTAAAATGTTGGTCATAATACAAAAGCATTGTGCTGTACCTGAGCACTGTATACAATAATTTCATTATTATTATTATCATTATTATATTTTTTTTATTCATGTTGAATTAAACTTCCAAAAATCATGCTTATTAATTATATATTAATTATATATGACGGACAAAACAGCCTTTGATGTACAAAACATTCTTAGTATACTAACTATTTATGCAGCAATATACCTGTCACAAACGATGTTATTTATTTAAATATGGAATAAATTATGCAAATATGTATGAAAGACTAAGATAGAGACAATGATATTGGTTTTATATAGGGACCCAAGGTGATGGCAGAAATAAAAACAATTAAGGAGCAGAAAGCACATGGAGAAAACAGCTTTTAGTGTGTGGGTGGAAGGTCAGGCAATAAGGTGAACTTGCTTTCTCTGTTGGTTCTCTTACACTGTAAAAATGTCACATACACACACACACACACAAACATATGTATGTATATATATATATAAGGAGAGTTTACAAAAAAACAAAAGACAAAGACAGGTGGTGTACAAAACAAACAGATGTATTAGTATAATGCTCAGGAATAGAAAAAGTCTTTTACATTTCAAGCCTACGCTCTTCTACAGAAAGATACACAGAAAAAACAAGGAGAGAAAAAAATGTGTGTAGTGGCTAATGATCTATCATGGCGACTAGTGCCGGACAGAAGGGTCAAACATAGGAAGGACAATAGGGGAGATAACAAGGTAAAGATGACCACCCACCCCCCAACACAAAGGTGCGCGTGTGTACAAGAGAGTATGTATGTGCGTGTGAAAGAAGGCAGGTGGTCTGGACGTGTGCGTGTATGTATGTGTAGGTGTGAAGATGTGGGGATGGGTGTGTGGGTGGTGTGTTGTGATGTGATGTGTAATGTTGTATGGTGTAGTGTGGTGTAGTGTGATGTTGTTGGGAGGTGGGGGAGGGGAGAGTGGGGAAAGCACGGGTGGGGTGTGGGTTCGGCTGAGGGTTGGGGTAGAGTTGGGATTTGTGGGAAGGCATAGGGTGGGGGTAGAGGTGGGGTATGTGGGGGGGGGGGGGGGTATATATATAGAAACACAAAATATACATGCATATACATTTGTACTCTTTCTCACACTATCTATCTATTTGCCTATCAAACTCTTGCAGTTTTTATCTTACTTTCACACATACACTATGTATTTAGTGTGTGTGTGTATGTGCATGCACATATGTGCGCATGTATGTATATGTTGATATATGTTTGAGTGTGAATCTGTGACATTCCTACAATGCAATCAAACCAACAAAGAAAGTGACACAGGATTTTAGAAATCATCATCATCATCATTTTATGTCCAGTCTTTCATGGTTGGATGAGTTTTCTGAGGTGGTGGCACAATCAAAATTTAACCCAGCCAGTGACACAATCAAAATTTAACCCAGCCAGTGACACAATCAAAATTTAACCCAGCCAGTGGCACAATCAAAATTTAACCCAGCCAGTGGCACAATCAAAATTTAACCCAGCCAGTGGAACAATCAAAATTTAACCCAGCCAGTGGAACAATCAAAATTTAACCCAGCCAGTGGCACAATCAAAATTTAACCCAGCCAGTGGAACAATCAAAATTTAACCCAGCCAGTGACACAATCAAAATTTAACCCAGCCAGTGGCACAATCAAAATTTGACCCAGCCAGTGACACAATCAAAATTTAACCCAGCCAGTGGAACAATCAAAATTTAACCCAGCCAGTGACACAATCAAAATTTAACCCAGCCAGTGGAACAATCAAAATTTAACCCAGCCAGTGACACAATCAAAATTTGACCCAGCCAGTGACACAATCAAAATTTGACCCAGCCAGTGGCACAATCAAAATTTAACCCAGCCAGTGGCACAATCAAAATTTGACCCAGCCAGTGACACAATCAAAATTTAACCCAGCCAGTGGAACAATCAAAATTTAACCCAGCCAGTGACACAATCAAAATTTAACCCAGCCAGTGGAACAATCAAAATTTAACCCAGCCAGTGGCACAATCAAAATTTGACCCAGCCAGTGACACAATCAAAATTTGACCCAGCCAGTGGCACAATCAAAATTTAACCCAGCCAGTGCACAATCAAAATTTAACCCAGCAGTGGAACAATCAAAATTTAACCCAGCCAGTGGAACAATCAAATTTAACCCAGCCAGTGACACAATCAAAATTTAACCCAGCCAGTGACACAATCAAAATTTAACCCAGCCAGTGACACAATCAAAATTTAACCCAGCCAGTGGAACAATCAAAATTTAACCCAGCCAGTGACACAATCAAAATTTAACCCAGCCAGTGACACAATCAAAATTTAACCCAGCCAGTGACACAATCAAAATTTAACCCAGCCAGTGGAACAATCAAAATTTAACCCAGCCAGTGACACAATCAAAATTTAACCCAGCCAGTGGAACAATCAAAATTTAACCCAGCCAGTGACACAATCAAAATTTAACCCAGCCAGTGACACAATCAAAATTTAACCCAGCCAGTGACACAATCAAAATTTAACCCAGCCAGTGGAACAATCAAAATTTAACCCAGCCAGTGACACAATCAAAATTTAACCCAGCCAGTGACACAATCAAAATTTAACCCAGCCAGTGACACAATCAAAATTTAACCCAGCCAGTGACACAATCAAAATTTAACCCAGCCAGTGGAACAATCAAAATTTAACCCAGCCAGTGGAACAATCAAAATTTAACCCAGCCAGTGGCACAATCAAAATTTGACCCAGCCAGTGGCACAATCAAAATTTAACCCAGCCAGTGGAACAATCAAAATTTAACCCAGCCAGTGGAACAATCAAAATTAACCCAGCCAGTGGACAATCAAAATTTAACCCAGCCAGTGGCACAATCAAAATTTGACCCAGCCAGTGGCACAATCAAAATTTAACCCAGCCAGTGGAACAATCAAAATTTAACCCAGCCAGTGGAACAATCAAAATTTAACCCAGCCAGTGACACAATCAAAATTTAACCCAGCCAGTGACACAATCAAAATTTAACCCAGCCAGTGACACAATCAAAATTTAACCCAGCCAGTGGAACAATCAAAATTTAACCCAGCCAGTGGCACAATCAAAATTTGACCCAGCCAGTGGCACAATCAAAATTTAACCCAGCCAGTGGCACAATCAAAATTTAACCCAGCCAGTGGCACAATCAAAATTTAACCCAGCCAGTGGAACAATCAAAATTTAACCCAGCCAGTGGAACAATCAAAATTTACCCCAGCCAGTGGAACAATCAAAATTTAACCCAGCCAGTGGAACAATCAAAATTTAACCCAGCCAGTGGAACAATCAAAATTTAACCCAGCCAGTGGAACAATCAAAATTTGACCCAGCCAGTGGCACAATCAAAATTTAACCCAGCCAGTGGAACAATCAAAATTTAACCCAGCCAGTGGAACAATCAAAATTTAACCCAGCCAGTGGAACAATCAAAATTTAACCCAGCCAGTGGAACAATCAAAATTTAACCCAGCCAGTGGAACAATCAAAATTTAACCCAGCCAGTGGAACAATCAAAATTTGACCCAGCCAGTGACACAATCAAAATTTAACCCAGCCAGTGGAACAATCAAAATTTAACCCAGCCAGTGGAACAATCAAAATTTAACCCAGCCAGTGGAACAATCAAAATTTAACCCAGCCAGTGGAACAATCAAAATTTGACCCAGCCAGTGACACAATCAAAATTTAACCCAGCCAGTGGAACAATCAAAATTTAACCCAGCCAGTGGAACAATCAAAATTTAACCCAGCCAGTGGAACAATCAAAATTTAACCCAGCCAGTGGAACAATCAAAATTTAACCCAGCCAGTGGCACAATCAAAATTTAACCCAGCCAGTGGAACAATCAAAATTTAACCCAGCCAGTGGAACAATCAAAATTTAACCCAGCCAGTGGCACAATCAAAATTTAACCCAGCCAGTGGAACAATCAAAATTTAACCCAGCCAGTGGAACAATCAAAATTTGACCCAGCCAGTGGCACAATCAAAATTTGACCCAGCCAGTGGCACAATCAAAATTTAACCTAGCCAGTGGCACAATCAAAATTTAACCCAGCCAGTGGAACAATCAAAATTTAACCCAGCCAGTGGAACAATCAAAATTTGACCCAGCCAGTGGCACAATCAAAATTTGACCCAGCCAGTGGAACAATCAAAATTTGACCCAGCCAGTGGCACAATCAAAATTTAACCCAGCCAGTGGCACAAACAAAATTTAACCCAGCCAGTGGCACAATCAAAACTTAAATGATTGGTCAAAGGAAGAGTATACACTGTAAAAAAGACAAAATAAATGAGACACACAATAAGATGGCTACTTTGCTCTGTGTGTGTGTGAGACAAAGGATCAAAGATGAGTAACAAATACTATGTGACTGGTTCAACCCTTACCAGAGAAATAGACATGTGATGATGATGATGATGATGATGATGGTGATGATAATGTTGATGTTTATACAATCTAACCTACATAACAAACAGAAGGTTAAACAGAACAGTGAACGATTCTACAATTATCTTTGGAATATCTGTTTAATATTATTTAAGGATTATCAATACACTAGCAGTATCGCCCGGCGTTGCTCGGGTTTGTAAGGGAAATAACTATATAAGCATTTTTAGAGAGTTATAGCCAAAAAATAGCAAAAAATGCATTAAAAATGGAAAAAATATGATGGTAAATTTTTTTTTAAATCGTTGACTCATCGTAGACATTTTTAGAGAGTTACTTCCCTTATATAATAGCGAAAAAATGCATTAAAATGGAAAAAAAACGATGGTAAATTTTTTTTTAAATCGTAGACTCATGTAGACGCTTTCTTAGCCATTTCTGTTTTGGTGTCTTCAAGCCATGAAGTCGTTGTTCTAAAAGAACGCTGGTCTCCTTGACAACGCATTACGACGTTGATTTCCTTACACTCCCTTCCCCACAGGTGCAGGTGTGAGCGTGGACGCCAACTCCGCCGCCATCGACACACGAAAAATTATGCATTAAAATGGAATAAAAAATGATGTTAAATTATTTTTAAAATCGTAGACTCATCGTAGACGCGCGCTAATACTCAGACGGGCTCGATATGAATCACGACTATAAGCTACCCGAATTTGGTTAAACTGCACTGCAAAATGTGGGAGTAGTTAGGAATGTAAATCGAAGGGGACAGACACTCACACAACTACAGTTTTATATATATAGATATACATAGCGCAGTAGTGGTGAGATGTGACAGCAAAGAAAAGCATACATTCACTCTCTGCATGCAATTAGACTCGGAAAGTTCGTGAGGAACCCATTGACCCAATTTGCTGACTTTTCCGATAGCACACAGTCTCAATGAATGGTTGAATGACCAAATCCAAGCTTCTCTGCTAGTTCCTCAACAGTTACGATGAGATTTTGTTCCACCAGGGTTTTCAGGATGTCCTTGTCGAGTTCTACAGATCTTTCAGGATGAGGCTCGTCTTCTAGCCTGTAGTTTATGGCTCGGAATTTCTGGAACCACCATTGACACTGCCTTACGCTTATTGTCCAATCCCCATATAATGCATTAATATTTCTTGTACTTTCCGTTGCGTTGTTGTCTTTATTGAACTCATAAAGCAAAATATGCCAAATATGCTCCTTTGTTACTTCCAATATAGCTTTGAAAAAAATAGCTGTTAAAATCGAAATGTACTCTTCAAAACTTGCACTATGAATAAGGACAAGATAAAATTACTACCTGCTTTTATAGCAAGTTAATATAAGTAGTTTATCCCATTCCCCTCTGACATTTAGTTCAAGCTGTTGAAAAAACCGCATTATTATATATATATACACTAGCAGTATCGCCCGGCGTTGCTCGGGTTTGTAAGGGAAATAATTATATAAGCATTTTTAGAGATGTAAAGTATAATAGCCATCTCAATATGGCTAACCACAAAGGGGGAGGGGTGTTACTGTAGCTTTTTACGTTCTGAGATTTAAAAATAAATTTTAGAGAGTTACTTCCCTTATATATGTCAAAAATGGATTAAAAATGGGAAAAATTGATGGTAATTTTTTTTTTAAATCGTAGACTCATCGTAGACGCGCGCTAATACCCAGACGGTCTCGATATGAATCACGACTATAAGATACCCGGTTTTGGTTAAACTGCACCGCAAAATGTGGGAGTAGTTAGGAATCTAAATCGTAGGAGACAGACACACAACCTCACTTTTATATATAAAGATTTCCTCTACTTACATAATATTGAGGTCTCTTACTTTCTTTTGTTATCTTACTGTTTTTACCAATATACATATATATATATATATATATATATATATATATATATAAATATATATATATATAGTTACAGAGATGTACTTGCATAGCAAGTGACTTGATCTGAGATCGTGTGCTGGAACGAAAACAGTTGCAGCGTTGAAGGTGTTTATAAGCCATTTAAGAAACACACAAAAACCGTTAGATTCACTTCAACATTTAAATTTAATTTGTCAAAATATTTTCGTCGCTTTGAGACCGCGACCTGTTAGCACGATATTTTTGTCAGTGAACAGGTCGCGGTCTGAAAGCGACGAAAATATTTTGCCAAATTAAATTTAAATGTTGAAGTGAATGTAACGGTTTTTGTGTGTTTCTTAAATGGCTTACAAACACCTTCCACGCTGCAATATATATATACACACATATATATATATGTATGTGTGTATATGTGTATGCATGTATGTGTGTGTGTGTGCGTGTCTGTGCTTGTGATTGTCCTCCACCACTGCTTGACAACGAATGTTGGTTTGTTTACATACCTGTCACCTAGTGGTTTGACAAAGGAAACAGATAGAATAAGTACAATGCTTACAAAAATAAAACTGGAGTTGATTCATTAAACTACAATTCTTCAAGGCATTGCCCCAGCATGGCCACAGACCAATGGCTGGAAAAAGCAGAAGAATAAAAGAATACATTCTCTGCTTTGGTCATATGTTCAAGGCATGAGAAACCTTGAGTTTACATGAGAAGGCCTAACAGACCTGGTAGAAACAGCAGCCAAATCTCCCTCAAATCACACCTTACTGTCTTATGTATGTATATATATATGAGCCAATGAGGGGGACCTCTACATGGTAGCTAGACCTGGTAGAAATAGCAGCCAAATTTCCCCCAAATCACACCTTACTGTCTTATCTATGTATATATGTATGTATGAGCCTATGAGGGAGACCCCTACATGGCAGCTAGACCTGGTAGAAATAGCAGCCAAATTTCCCCCAAATCACACCTTACTGTCTTATCTATGTATATATGTATGTATGAGCCTATGAGGGAGACCCCTACATGGCAGCTAGACATGGTAGAAATAGCAGCCAAATCTCCCTCAAATCACACCTTACTGTCTTATCTTTCTGCTACTTGGATATAGGTGTTATATTCGTCGTAAAAAAACTTTCCTGTCACACACTCACGCACACGCACACACACACACACACACACACACACACGCACCCTCACACACACACACGCGCACACCCACACACACCCACTCACACACACGCACGTTAGCTTACAATTTTATTTATATATTTGCGTGTCTGTGTGGAAAGAGGAAGTGGAATCAGAGTGAAAGAATCACTCACTACAGTAAGTGAATTACTTTCATTTTATTCGTTGCCCACTGTGTGTGTGCGTTTGCGTGTGGTGTAAACCAGACTAAGAAAAGCATTTGACACACACACCAGAATGTGAGTTTTCTGTAAATTTTGCTTAACTGGAGTTTAAATTTTAAAAACTGGACCTGGCATGACGCGATGCATTGTACTTTTAAAAATGCAAGGTAAATTGTAATTGAAGAAATCCTATATTGTAGATTTGTATAACTCCCAAAGGGAGGCAGATAAAATCTGCCTTTTATAATAAGAGATACATATACATACATACATATACACACACACTCTCTCTCTCACACACATGCACACATTTATATTCTGTTATTGTTTTATACGTTTCAGCCTTGAGGTTGTGGCCATGCTGGATCATGTGTGTGTGTGTGTGTGTGTCTATCTGTCTGTCTGCCTGTATGTATATATGTATATGTATGTGTGTGAACAATAATATTTTCAACAGATGTGTTGCAAATGTATCTGATTGTTCTCAAGCTTCAATACTGTGTGTGTGTGTATGTGTGTGTGTGTATGTATGTATGTATGTATGTATATGTATGTATGTATGTGTGTATGTATGTATGTGTGTGTATGTATGTATGTGTGTGTGTATGTGTGTGTATGTATGTATGTATGTATGTATGTATGTATGTATGTATGAGTGTATGTTTACTTTATTACTAACACAAGCCACTACAGTTATTTAATGTAAAGTCTTCCTCAAATCACTCTCTTTGGCTATTTACTCTCTTCCAAGAACATTTTCACTCACTCTTATGTGTTAGCTTCCCATACATTTTACTCATGTATCTATCAGCGTCATAGTCGTCATCGCATTCTATTGTCTACCTGTCAACACACTGAATTAGTTTCACTTTATTCGTAGCACACTGTGTGTGTGCGTTTGCGTGTGGTGTAAACCAGACTAAGAAAAGCATTTGACACACACACCGGAATGTGAGTTTTCTGTAAATTTTGCTTAATTGGAGTTTAAATTTTAAAAACTGGACCTGGCATGACGCGATGCATTCTACTCTCAAAATTGCTAGGTAAATTGTAATTGAAGAAATCCTATATTGTAGATTTGTATAACTCCCAAAGGGAGGCAGATAAAATCTGCCTTTTATAATAAGAGATAATGAATTGAATTCATACAACATGTATAATGTCGACCAGATTTAAGATATCAGACATTATACTGTCATTTATTATTTTTACCTTAATTAAAAATAAGTTCAAATAATACAATTTAAACATATATATATATATATATATATTATATATATAATATATATATATATATCGGCCTATGCCCCTCAGCCAGGGTACCCGATGGACAGAAAGACAGTTTCTATGACACCCTACTGCAGACCACCTCATTGACGAACGACAGGGACCTTCTCTTTGTGGCTGGTGATTTCAATGGGCATGTTGGACGACATGCTGGGGGCTTCCATGGCGTGCATGGAGGCTACGGTTATGGTTCCCGCAACAAGGAGGGAACCAGGCTGCTGGAGTTCTGCGATGCGAATAGTCTTATGATCTGCAACACTAACTTCAGGAAACCAACAAGCCACCTGGTCACCTACCGATCGGGCCGGCATGCTAGCCAAATCGACTACATCCTCGCCAGAAAAAGGGAAAGATGGCTGCTTATAAATGCCAAAACCTTCCCGGGCGAAGAATGCACCCCACAACATAGACTGGTAGTTAGTGACTTTAGGATCAGGACTAAGAGGCGACTAGAAGACGACCAACATGGAGAAGAAAGGTCTGGAAGCTTAAAGACCCTGCGAATGGACAGAGATTTAGAGATATGTTACTTGAAGCCTTTGACGAAGTGGAAGGGGGTATAGCTACACATGGGGTAGAAGACAACTGGACGTATCTGAGGGACAACCTGCTGAAAGCCGCTGACCAGATCTGTGGCTGGTGCAAAGTCCCCTTAAGACCCAAAATAACATGGTGGTGGAACAATATTGTTGATAGGGCTATTAGACAAAAGAAACAGGCTTGGAAGGCCTGGAAGAACGGTGGTAGCAGGGAAGTGTATCAGACTGCCAGAAGGGAAGCTAGGAGACAGGTCTATCTAGCCAGAGGGGAAGCAGATAAAAGAAAATTTGCCAATGTCCTGCGCCGTGAGGATGAAAGACTTGAGGTATTTCGTGTTGCAAGACAGTGTGTGAGAGAGAATCGAGATGTGGTAGGAGAGAAATGTGTTCGCATGGAGGATGGTTCACTTGCGTTAAATGAGGATGCAAAGAGAGAAGCTTGGAGACGCCACTATGAAAGGTTGCTGAATGATGAAAATGAATGGGATAAAGAGAGTCTGCCGAATGTTGACCCAACAGAGGGACCAGCTATCCGAGTTGATAGTTCCGTGGTAGCTAAGGCAATTAGAAGCATGAAGACAGGGAAAGCCCCAGGCCCATCAGGAATTACTGCAGAGATGCTCAAAATATCTGGTAGTGTCGGCTATAGCATAGTCACCCGTATAGTTAACCAGGTGATACACAAAGGAGTCATACCCAATGACTGGTGTAGCAGCATAATAGTCAACTGCTACAAAGGTAAAGGCGATGCCCTAGATACAAATAACTACAGGGGCATCAAGCTGTTGGATCAGGTAATGAAGGTTACGGAGAGGGTTATAGCCCAGTTAATTAGAGAGAGAGTTAGCTTAGATGATATGCAGTTTGGGTTCGTGCCAGGGAAAAGTACTACTGATGCTATATTCCTGGTAAGACAGCTGCAGGAGAAATACCTAGCCAAAGGTAAGCCCTTGTACCTGGCTTTTGTTGACTTAGAGAAAGCCTTTGACAGGGTCCCCCGATCCCTTATCTGGTGGTCAATGAGGAAACTAGGGATAGATGAATGGTTAGTGAGAGCTGTGCGAGCCATGTACAGACGCAGCTAGTAAGGTGAGGGTTGGCAACGAGTACAGTGAAGAATTCCGGGTAGAGGTTGGGGTCCACCAAGGTTCAGTCCTCAGCCCCCTCCTATTTATCATAGTCCTCCAGGCAATAACGGAAGAATTTAAGACAGGATGCCCCTGGGAGCTCCTATATGCTGATGACCTTGCTCTAATTGCTGAGTCACTATCAGAACTGGAGGAGAAGTTTCAGGTGTGGAAACAAGGATTAGAATCGAAGGGCCTTAGAATCAACCTAGCCAAAACAAAGTCCTAATAAGTAGGAAGGTGGACCAACCACAAACGACTTCAGGTAGATGGCCCTGCTCGATCTGTAAAAAGGTGTAGGTAGAAACTCTATAAGGTGCACCAAGTGTAAGCTATGGACACATAAGAGGTGCAGCAATGTCAAAGGAAGGCTAACTAAGAAAATAGTTTTTGTCTGTGGCAGATGCTCAGGAGAAATAAACACTGGAAATGTGCAGAGA
Source organism: Octopus sinensis (assembly GCF_006345805.1). Classification (NCBI taxonomy): domain Eukaryota; kingdom Metazoa; phylum Mollusca; class Cephalopoda; order Octopoda; family Octopodidae; genus Octopus; species Octopus sinensis. The sequence continues at coordinate 92,704,180 of NC_043005.1, read as the reverse complement.
GTCCAACTTCTACCACGTTCCAGGGAGACAAACTAGAAGTAGTTGATAGCTTCCGCTACCTAGGAGACCAAGTCAGTAGCGGGGGTGGGTGTGCTGAAAGTGTAACTGCTAGAGTAAGAATAGCCTGGGCAAAGTTTAGAGAGCTCTTACCCCTGCTGGTGACAAAAGGTCTCTCGCTAAGAGTAAAAGGCAGACTATATGATGCGTGTGTACGTACAGCCATGCTACATGGTAGTGAAACATGGGCCGTGACAGCTGAGGATATGCGTAAGCTTGCAAGAAATGAAGCCAGTATGCTCCGATGGATGTGTAATGTCAGTGTTCATAATCGACAGAGTGTAAGTACTTTGAGAGAAAAGTTGAACCTAAGAAGTGTCAGTTGTGGTGTGCAAGAGAGACGGCTGCGCTGGTATGGTCATGTGACGAGAATGGCTGAAGATAGTTGTGTGCAAAAGTGCTACAACCTAGCAGTTGAGGGAACCTGTGGAAGAGGTAGACCCAGGAAAACCTGGGACGAGGTGGTGAAGCACGACCTTCGAACTTTAGGTCTCACCAAGGAAATGACTGAAGACCGAGTCCTATGGAAGTGTGCTGTGCATGAGAGGACCCGGCAGGACTAGTCAGGCCATATCCCGTGGCCCCTACCTGGGACGTAGTCGATCCACCTGTGCATACCTTCCTTCTTGTGACACTTGTGAAGACCTGCTGAGGCAAGTGAAAATCAATCAAAATAGATGAACATCAATGGAATTTGTATCTTTGTGGTACCAGTGCCTGTGGCACACAAGAAAACCATCCGAACGTGGCCGTAGCCAGTACTGCATCGACTGGCCTCCGTGCTGTGGGAACATGGTGGCACATAAAAACACCATCCGAAGACCCGGCAAGACTAGTCAGGTCATAACCCGTGGGCCCTACCTGGGACGTAGTCAGTCCACCTGTACATACCTTCCGACTTGTGAAGACCTGCTGAGGCAAGTGAAAATCAAATCAAATCAAAACAAATCAAAATAGATGAACATCAATGGAATTTGTATCTTGTGGTACCAGTGCCAGTGGCACACAAGAATCCATCCGAACGTGGCCGTAGTCAGTACCGCTTGTGGTACCAGTGCCGGTGGCACACAAGAATCCATCCGAACGTGGCCGTAGTCAGTACCGCTTGTGGTACCAGTGCCGGTGGCACACAAGAATCCATCCGAACGTGGCCGTAGTCAGTACCGCATCACTGGCCATCCGATCGTGGCCGTTCGCCAGCCTCATCTAGCACCTGTGTCGGTGGCACATAAAAACACCATCCGAAGACCCGCAAGACTAGTCAGGCCATAACCCATGGCCCCTACCTGGGACGTAGTCAGTCCACCTGTGCATACCTTCCTTCTTGTGACACTTGTGAAGACCTGTTGAGGCAAGTGAAAATCAAATCAAAACAAATCAAAATAGATGAACATCAATGGAATCTGTATCTTTGTGGTACCAGTGCCGGTGGCACACATGAGAACCATCCGAACGTGGCCGTAGCCAGTTCCGCATCGACCGGCCTCCGTGCTGTGGGCACGTAACAAACACCATCCGATCATGGCCGTTCGCCAGCCTCATCTGGCACCTGTGTCGGTGGCACATAAAAACACCTTCCGAAGACCCGGCAAGACTAGTCAGTCCACCTGTGCATACCTTCCTTCCTTCTTGTGACACTTGTGAAGACCGTTGAGGCAAGTGAAAATCAAATCAAATCAAATCAAATCAAAATAGACAAAATAGATGAACATCAATGGAATTTGTATCTTGTGGTACCAGTGCCTGGGCACACAAGAATCCATCAGTGCCATAGTCAGTGCGGTGGGCACATGACAAACACCATCCGATCGTGGCCGTTCGCCAGCCTCATCTAGCACCTGTGTCGATGGCACATAAAAACACCATCCGAAGACCCGGCAAGACTAGTCAGGCCATAACCCATGGCCCCTACCTGGGACGTAGTCAGTCCACCTGTGCATACCTCCTTCTTGTGACACTTGTGAAGACCTGTTGAGGCAAGTGAAAATCAAATCAAATCAAAACAAATCAAAATAGATGAACATCAATGGAATTTGTATCTTTGTGGTACCAGTGCCGGTGGCACGTGGCACATAAGAAAACCATCCGAACGTGGCCGTAGCCAGTACCGCATCGACTGGCCTCCGTGCTGTGGGCACGTAACAAGCACCATCCGATCGTGGCCGTTTGCCAGCCTCATCTGGCACCTGTGTCGGTGGCACATAAAAACACCATCCGAGCGTGGCCGTCTGCCAGCCTCGTCTGGCACCTGTGTCGGTGGCACATAAAAACCATCCGAGCGTGGCCGTCTGCCACCTCGTCTTGGTCTGGCACCTGTGTCGGTGGCACATAAAAACACCATCCGAGCGTGGCCGTCTGCCAGCCTCGTCTGGCACCTGTGTCGGTGGCACATAAAAAACACATCCGAGCGTGGCCGTTTGCCAGCCTCGTCTGGCACCTGTGTCGGTGGCACATAAAATCACCCACTACACTCTCGGAGTGGTTGGCGTTAGGAAGGGCATCCAGCTGTAGAAACACTGCCAGATCTGACTGGACTGGTGCAGCTTTCGGGCTCCCCAGACCCCAGTTGAACCGTCCAACCCATGCTAGCATGGAAAGCGGACGTTAAATGATGATGATGATGATGATGATGATATATATATATCATTAGAGCTAGAATATCCTAGAAATTAATTAATCTATAAATTTCTGGTGTTCTTCCTTGCATTAAACAGAAACAGAATAATAATGCATAGGATATATTAATTTCCAAAACAATTGTGTAAACATAAAACTAACTTATTAATTAATATCTGAGCAAATGAGTGAAATGTAGCTTCTAATATAGATTCTTACAATACACTGATTGCTTTTCCAATACTTTCAATAATTATTCTTATTTAATGATCCTGAAAGAGATTATTTATTTTTCTGAAGTATTTCTCTTTAGAACATCACTGAATTAAATAAAACACTATATGCTAAAAGAATGTTTCAATCAAATTAAAAACAAGGAAAGTGTCAAAGCTAATAATTTACGTAAAATTCTACACATTCAAGAAAACAAGAAAAGCAACAAAATAAAATGATAATTCCTATAAAAGTTAGCTCAGAAGAAACATACTTTTTGAAATGTTTGATTTTAGATAGGCCATTTACATTTTTTCCATTTATTTTTATTGTCAACAAAATTTAATATAAACTATAATATTTTGATAAGCAGTAAGTTATTAAGTAGATGATAAATATCTATACATGCATGTAATTAAAACAGAGTTTAAGTGATCACAGGAATAACTTGCATTTTAATTATATTTTACTTTAATTAGAATAGGAAATTTTGCATTTGTTTTAAGCAAATAGCCTAAAAAACAACAGTATATAATTGAGGTGGAAATGCAGCACAGAATGTAGCACGTTCTTTATAAACTGAGTCTACCGTCCAATTTTGATTCTTAACTGGAACTGCTTCCATATAGAGATTATATTCTTGTACAGCAAACATTTAGCTGACTTTAGCAGGTTTCTTCAGATGAGTCCACAGTCCAAACAACTGCTGCCACCTACCACTTACTTTTATCAAACCTAACTTCGATCATAAATACATAATGATCAAAATAAACTGTGTCTTTGTAACTAACAACCATGGCTTCAATTGCTTTAAAATTGCACTCAAGCCATGACAAGCAAAGGACTTCATTTATAGCAGCACAAATAAAGGTGTTCAAAGCATGTTGAAATGCATGTCTAAAACCAATGGTAAACAATTCTGAATATGGAGAAGGGCAATTTTGCAGAAAAATGTGCCGAGGTTTCTTTTTCCCCCTATTCCTTACTTTATCTCTCCTGCTATTTCCCATCTTCATATGTACTTTCAAAAGAAAAAGAAATCCACGACTTGTTTAAGTGAGGAATTAGCTGCTTTAGGAACAACCCAAGTGATTTACATAGAAATGTTCTCATTGCAGTGGATTATCTTCAGCTGAAATGCAAATGGCACATGATAGTGTGCCACACTGAAATGATGTGACATATTAGTCAGACAAGAGTTAGTGTTACTTAAATACATAAAACCAGTATGGATTATATTAACTCAGTATGACATAAGTAAATACAGCTTAACATTGATTAGGTGTCTAATGTAAATCAATTGATTGATATATCATCATCATCATCATTTAGCATCCATTGTCCATGCTGGCATGGGTTGGGTGGGTTGACCAAAGCTGGTAAGCGGAGGGGCTACACCAGACTCCTATTTGATTTGGCATGGTTTCTACAGCTGGATGCCCTTCCTAACACCAACCACTTGAAGAGTGTAATGGGTGCTTTTACGTGGCATCGGCATAGGTGCCATTTGCGTGACACCATGACTATGATTTTACTCCGCTCGATGGTCTTCCTTCTCAAGCACAGGCTGCAATTGTTTTTGTTCCAACACACGATCTCAGATCAGGTTACTTGCTATGCAAGTACATCTCAGTAGTTATTTTATTTTATCTGAGTGAAATCATATTTTAAAAGAAATTAACCTATGAAATTCATTACATTTTTGGTTCATATTTAAATAGCGGAAATAAACAGAAATCTCTTGAAAGAAACCTAAAAGAAGATGGCGGTAATCTGTAGCCAAGATAGCTTGAGTCATCTCATTCATTAAAAGAAACTCAACAGATGAGCAACATAAAACTTTGGCAACTTACTGAAGTCTGTAATGCTGTAACACTATGTTTCTGCTGACATTCCTGAATGCTGACATAATGTAAGTTTTTGTGTAGTAAATACTTTTTGCTCTCTTTTCAGTTATTAAATAAACATGAAAAGTCAAAGAATGAATAACAATATTCAAACTGTGCACCTACAAGTGCCAACTGTGAAGAGAAAAGAAGAGAAAAGAAAAGTGCCGTTTGTGGAACCCATGCGGTTTGAACAATTTTATTTAACAATCTTGAAAAACATTTCTGTTTGAGTCTGGCCAAGAGTTAAATGAATGCAAACACACATCGAAATAATGAAAGAGCTTTACAAGAGAGGAGGTATTATCAACAAAATATTCCCATGGCAATGAATACTTACAAGACTTGTATTTTTGTTTAATATTCTTCACATTTTCAATTACATTACCAAAACAAAGTAAATTACACAACATAAAATTACAGCTCTGATGTTTGTCTTTAATTATTAATATATTTTCTTTGCCTTGATCATCTACGTGAGCTCTGAGAATAAGAACAGAAACATTGTTACTGTTATTTAGCCCTGGGTTACACCTGATAGGATAAACCTATGATCGGCTATGACCTTCCGCTTTTTCTCTGATATGCAAGGAACCCTAGACTATGTTATCCAACATGTCCTTTTCTAAGATAGCATGGTGCAGTTTAACTGTTATTTTTAGGTCAACCAGTCATGTAGAGGCTCCTTCACTGACTCAATGACAGATATTTCAGGCATATGGTGTTATTTAAAAAAAAACAGCCTGGCAGCAAGTAAAAGCAGAAAGAAAAACTACCATTGATCAAATGTCACAAGAAACAGAACAAATATGTTGAGAAAACCAATTGCTAATTATAAATTTTAGCAAATTAATTAAATTATGAATACAATAGTATTCAGTATGATAGCAGTGGCCAGGAAAGACTACTTTGCAATGAACAACAATAGCAGAGATGATAGAATGCGCATGGAAATTCTTTTTTGTTTTGTTCACTCCATGATGTATTTTGGATCTTCATGGGAAACCTAACATAGTATCAAGGTGACCTTGAAGCCCCTTTAACACAAGATTTGATTCCATGAAGAAGAATGCTCTTTATGTGTACTCTGAATAAGACCAGCCTTAGCAACTTTGAAATGCTTGGTTGCCAAATGTTGTGAAGTTTATTACAGGTACTGTAGGCTTGTCCTTTGTGTATAAGGAAGCCTTCCTTACTGTCAGCAACATAGGCCCCCAAGTTACTGATCTCCTTCAGTTGTGTGCCATTGCTAGAACAAATTGAATTTAATCCTCTTCTTTGCACTGAGAAAGATTTATCTTGGCTCCAATATTTTCAAGGGATGCCAATATTGTTTTGGAGAATATATGTTCAACTTTGTAAAACTTATTATTTAATTAGCATATTAGTAGATCATTAATATGATGATCAGCATCATTGTTTTACGTCCTCTTTCCATGCTAGCATGGGTTGGACGATTTGACTGAGGGCTGGTGAACCAGAAGGCTGCACCAGGCTCCAATCTTGATCTGGCAGAGTTTCTACAGCTAGATGCCCTTCCTAATGCCAACCACTCTGAGAGTGTAGTGGGTGCTTTTACGTGCCACCAGCACGGGGGCTAGTCAGGTGGTACTGGCAACGACCTCGCTCAAATCTTTTTTCACGTACCACCAGCACAAGTGCCAGTAAGGCGACACTGGTAACGATTACGCTCAAATGGTGCCTTTTATGTGCCACCAGCATGGAAGCCAGTTAGCCACTCTGGTAATGATGTTCATGAATTTTGGAGTTAAACTCAAAACTATACAAATCCACAAATATGGCGAGTGCTTATGTTTTGTTTTATTTTCTGCATGTGAAACACCCAAATTCCAGATTTGTATCAAATGATACAACTGCAGTAACATGTGCTGATTTCTAACTGTGGAGGGAACCTGTGGAAGAGATAGACCCAGAAAGACATGGAATAAGATGGTGAAGTATGATCTTTTGGCGTTAGGTCTCATGAAGGTGATGACAAGAGACTGAGACCTTTGGTGATTTGCTGTGCTTGAGAAAACTCATCAAGCCAAGTGAAATTGTAGTCATGGTCAGTGCCAGTGACGCATAAAAGGCACCCATTACACTCTTGGAGTGGTTGGTGTCAGGAAGGGCATCCAGCTGTAGTAAGCAAGTCAAATCAGACTGGAGCCTGGTACAGTTCTCTGGCTTCCCAATTCCAGGCAAACCATCTAACCCATGCCAGCATAGAAAATGGACACTAAATGATGATGATGATGATGATGAAGTGGAATATACATGGATTTGTAAATAGGGGTTATTTGTCAAACAGCTTTAAACTGCATTAGATGAATATATATCATTTATATACACAGTTTGAAGACTGGTCTTCAGTCTTTTCTTGAATTACTCTTCATCCTCCTCCACAGGGGTTTCTCAAAGACTGATGGGTGTCAAATGTCACCATCATACAAATGGTATCATACAGTTGCAATCTTTCATGAGAATATGGCTGACTATAATGCCATTCATGTTTGCCATACAAGCAGAAATATTACCTTGCTTGGAAACAAGTGAAGATTGACAACAAGAATGGCATCCGACGATTGAAAAATTTGCTTCACTGAATTTCACTCTACCTATAAGCATGGGAAATTAAATGTTAAAATAATGATTATGATAATTGCTTTAGAAATGGATGCAGAGTCTAATTTCAAATAGGACAGTGTCTTGAAAAGAATTCTACCAAATGCTGTAATACCCTTTTATTGTGCAGAGTTAATGAATGGTTAAAGTTTAATTACTGATCCGAAGGTATCCATTGAGACTACTGCTGGTAGCTTGGATGGATACACTGTATGAGTTTTCACATCAACATAGCTGAAATAGGAAGTTTTCCTGCTCATGATTGAAAAACTGGTATAAAAAAAAATAATCCCTCACTTTGCTGAATCAGATGGCAAATCATCTGCCTCATCATTGTTTAACATCCACCTTCCTTGCTGGCATGGGTGGAATGATTTGACAAGAGCTGGCCAGGCAGACTTTTGTTGACTGTTTTGGCAGGATTTTGACAGCTTGATGCCCTTCCTAACACCACCCACCTAGCAGAGTGGACAGAGTGCTTTTTACATGGCACAAGCATTGATGAGGTCAGTTTTTGTAAGGTTTTTACAGCTGGATGCCCTTCCAAACGTCAACCACTTTACAGTGCAGACTGGATGCTTTTTAAGTGGCACCTGCACTAACAGGGTCATCAAGTATTTGCAAGACAAAAAAAAATCTTTTGAGAGGGGAGGGGGCATTGGAAGAGGTGATCTTGTGTTGGATGATGAATGGTTATAGTGAGTCAGAGAGACAGTATGAAAAGCAGGACTGGTGCCAGGTCCTGCGTTCTGATGCTTTATGAAAATAAACAAAAGACGAAGGCAGGTGGAATACAAACAAACAATTGTATTAGTATGGTGCTCAGGAATATAAATAAAACAAGTCTTTTACATATAGGCACAGGCATGGCTGTGTGATAAGAGGTTTACTTCCCACGAACATAAAAGATGATGCATCACAGATAAGCATTCCTTTAAATTCAACCCATTTAACTACCTTGTATTATTTCTGCGCAATTCATTAACCCTTATTAGTTTATCACTATTCTGTTTCACTCTGTCTATTTCAGCTTCACGCCTCATGTTAAATATATAATTCTATAGTTCCTTCTTACTTATCGATGTCTAAGATAAATTTAGCTCACGCATCTACCCTAAATCTGCAACCTATTCCCTCACTCATGAAAGTCCATCACACAGACATTTAGTCTCCAATTATGTCTTAGATTGGCTCTCAGATTCTTAAATTCTATTATCAACATTTGCTGTCCTGTTAAATTAACTATCTCACTCTCTCTCTCAATTATGTCTCTTAATATCAACAACGAAGTATACCTTTTCCAAGAGATGCGCCCCTTCATGGCTGCTAGTTTTGACGGTGCACCCGCCCCCTCCACCTTTACCGGAAGTCCCAATTTTGTCATCCTTGGTTGTCTCTCATGAATACTTCTAAATGCTTATGCCACCCCAACCCCCTGCTATATAAGGTAGTGATCATACAGTGCAAAATATGATAGTGTAGTGTACGCGGTTTGAACTTAAGTCTATTGTTTGTCTATGAATCCTGCCAAATGCGAGTTTTCTTTTCAGGTACATGAAGCTACTGTCCCCCGTCCCAGGGTCTCTAGGGCCCATACCTCCCACACCCTCAGGGTTGGCACCCTCAACATTGGCACACTGAAAGGTAGGTCTGGCGAGATTGTTGAGATGCTTGAATGGAGAAATGTCAATATGTGTTGCATCCAAGAAGTGAGGTGGAGAGGAGGTTCTGCTAGGTTCCTCACAGGCAAAGAACACAGGTACAAGATTTTCTGGGCTGGGAACACTGACAGGGTCAGGGGCGTGGGTATACTTCTCGCTGAAAAATGGGTAGATAAGGTAATTGAGGTAGTCAGAGTATGTGACAGAATACTTAAGATTAGATTAGTGCTTCATCATGGATTAGCAACCATTATATTGGCCTATGTCCCTCAGCCAGGGCTAGCCGATGGACAGAAAGACCGATTCTATGACACCCTACTGCAAGACTACCTCGTTGACGAATGACAGGGACCTTCTCTTTGTGGCTGGTGACTTCAATGGGCATGTTGGACAACATGCTGGGGCCTTCCATGACATACATGGAGGCTACGGTTATGGGTCCTGCAATGAGGAGGGAACCAGGCTGCTGGAATTCTGTGATGCAAATGATCTTATGGTCTACAACACTAACTTCAGGAAACCTACCAGCCACCTAGTCACCTACTGATCGGCCGACATACTAGCCAAATTGACTACATCCTTGCCAGAAAAAGGGAAAGATGGCTGCTTATAAATGCCAAAAGCTTCCCAGGTGAAGAATGTACCCCACAACATAGACTGGTAGTTAGTGACTTTAGGATCAGGACTAAGAGGACAACCAGAAGACGACCAACATGGAGAAGAAGGGTCTGGAAGCTTAAAGATCCTGCGAATGGACAGAGATTTAGAGACATATTACTTGAAGCCTTTAACGAAGTAGAAGGGGATAAAGCTTCACATGGGGTAGAAGACAACTGGAGGTTTCTAAGGGACAACCTGCTGAGAGCCACTGACCAGATCTGTGGATGGTGCAAAGTCCCCTCAAGACCCAAAATAACGTGGTGGTGGAACAATATTGTTGACAGGGCTATTAGACAAAAAAAAACAGGCTTGAAAGGACTGGAAGAACGGTGGTAGCAAGGAAGTGTATCAGACTGCCAGAAGGGAAGCTAGGAGGCAGGTGTATTTAGCCAGAGGTTGAAGCAGATAAGAAAAAATTTGCCAATGTTCTGTGCTGTGAGGACCAAAGACTTGAGATATTTCGTGTTGCAAGACAGTGTGTGAGAGAGAAGCGTGATGTGGTAGGAGAGAAATATGTTCACATGGATGATGGTTCACTTACGCTAAATGGCGATGCAAAGAGAATGGTTTGGAGACGCCACTATGAAAGGTTGCTGAATAAAGAAAATGCATGGGATAAAGAGAGTCTGCCGAATGTGGACCCAACAGAGGGACCGGCTATCCGTGTTGACAGTTCCTTGGTAGTTAAGGCAATTAGAAGTATGAAGACAGGGAAAGCCCCAGGCCCATCAGGAATTACTGCAGAGATGCTCAAAATCTCTGGCAGTGTCAGCTATAGCCAAGTCACCCGTATAGTTAACCAGGTGATACACGAACAAGTCATACCCAATGACTGGTGTAGCAGGATAATAGTTAACTGCTACAAAAGTAAAGGGGACGCCCTAGATACAAATAATTACAGAGGTATCAAGCTGTTGGATCAGGTAATGAAGGTTACAGAGAGGATCATAACCCAACTTATTAGGGAGAGAGTCAGCTTGGATGAGATGCAGTTTGGTTTCGTGCCAGGGAAAAGCACCACTGATGCCATATTTCTGGTAAGACAGCTGCAGGAGAAATACCTAGCCAAAGATAAGCCCCTGTACCTGGCTTTCATTGACATGGAGAAAGCCTTTGACAGGGTCCCCCGATCCCTTATCTGGTGGTTAATGAGGAAACTAGGGATAGATGAATGGTTAGTAAGAGCTGTGCAAGCCATGTACAGGGATGCTGTAAGTAAGGTAAGGATTGGCAATGAGTACACTAAAGAATTCAAGGTAGAGGTTGGGGTCCACCAGGGTTCAGCCCTCAGCCCCCTCCTATTTATCATAGTCCTCTAGGCAATAACGGAGGAATTCCACACAGAATGCCTCTGGGAGCTCCTCTATGCTGACGACCTTGCTCTAATCGCTGAGTCACTATCAGAACTGGAGGAGAAGTTTTAAGTGTGGAAACAAGGATTAGAATCAAAGGGCCTTAGAATCAACCTAGCTAAAACCAAAGTCCTAATAAGTAGGAAGGCAGGCAAGCCACAAACGCCTTCAGGTAGATGGCCCTGCTCGATCTGTAGTAGAGGCGTAGGTAGAAACTCTATAAGATGTACCCAGTGTAAGCTAAGGACACATAAGAGGTGCAGTAATATCAAAGGAAGGCTAACTGGGAAGATAGTTTTTGTATGTGGCAGATGCTTGGGAGCGATAAACACTGAAAATGCGCAGAGACCAACTTCCGCCACATTCCAGGGAGAAAAACAAGAAGTAGTTGATAGCTTTCATTATCTAGGTGACCAAATCAGTAGCGAAGGAGGGTGCACTGAATGTATAGCTGCTAGAATAAGAATAGCTTGGGCAAAGTTCAGAGAGCTCTTACCTCTGCTGGTGACAAAGGGCCTCTCGCTCAGAGTAAAAGGTAGACTGTATGATGCATGTGTATGAACAGCCATGCTACACGGCTGTGAAACATGGGCTGTGACTGCTGAGGATATGTGTAAGATCGCAAGAAATGAAGCCAGTATGATCCGATGGATGTGTAATGTCAGTGTGCATACTCAACATAGTGTAAGTACCTTGAGAGAAAAGTTGGACCTAAGAAGCATTAGATGTGGTCTGCAAGAGATACGACTGCACTGATATGGTCATGTGGTGAGAATTGATGAGGATAGCGGTGTGAAAAAGTGTCACACCCTAGTGGTTGAGGGAACTTGTGGAAGAGGTAGACCCAGGAAGACCTGGGATGAAGTGGTGAAGCACGACCTTCGAACATTAGGCCTCACCAAGGAAATGACTAGCGATCGAGACTTTTGGAAATATGCTGTGCTTGAGAAGACTTGGCAAGCCAGATGAGACCATAACCTATGGCCTATGTCAGGAGCGTAACCAGCCCGCTTATGCGTACCTTTTCCTTCTTTGGTCACTAAACTTTGCTTGCGAAGACCTGTTGAGGCAAGTGAAATCAAATTCAAAATCAAAATCATTTCAATGACTGGCATCCGTGCTAGCGGGGTGCAAAGAGCACCATATGAGTGTGATCATTGACAGAGCAGCTATTCAAGTATGATCGTTACCAGCATTGCCTTACTGGCACTTATGCCTGTGCTAGGAGGGTGCCAAGAACACCATCCGAGCGTGATTGTTGCCAGAGCAGCCAACTGGCTTCTGTACCTGTGGCATGTAAAAGGGCACCATTCGAACGTGATTGTTACCAATGTCACTTCACTGGCACCTGTGCCAGTGACACGTGAAAAAAGATTCGAGCGAGGGCATTGCCAGTACCACCTGACTGGCCCCCGTGCAGGTGGCACGTAAAAAGCACCCACTACACTCTCAGAGTGGTTGGCATTAGGAAGGGCATCCAGCTATAGAAACTCTGCCAGATCAAGACTGGCGCCTGGTGCAACCATCTGGTTGCCAGCCCTCAGTCAAAATCGTCCAACCCATGCTAGCATGGAAAACTGACATTAAATGATGATGATAATGATGGTTCTGGGTTCAGTCCCAACACATGACATGTTGGGCAAGTGTCTTCCATTATAGCTCCAGGCTAACCAAAGCCATGTAAGTGAATATAGTAGACAGAAACTGAAGGAAGCCCAGTGTGTTTGTGTGTGTGTTACCCACCACTGCTTGGCAACCAGGGTTAGTGTGTTTACTCCCAGTAACTTAGAAGTTCAACAAAAGAGATTGGTGGAATTAGAACCAGGCTTTAAAAACAACAACAACCACCTGGGAGTCATCATTTGACTAAAATTCTTGAAGGTGGTGCCCCAGCATGGGCTGCAGTCTGATGATTGAAACAAATAAAAGAAAGAATTGTATATATAAACAATATAATCCATACAAAAATAATGCTTGTTTGGTAAAATGGTTTCTGGATCTGCAGATAATGAGCTTTTATTAATCAAAAGTAGAAACTTAAAGCTGAATACGAAATTTTTTTTTTAAATATTCAGCAGGAGTGGCTGTGTGGTAAGTAGCTTGCTAAGCAACCACATGGTTCCGGGTTCAGTCCCACTGCGTGGCACCTTGGGCAAGTGTCTTCTGCTATAGCCCCGGGCCGACCAAAGCCTTGTGAGTGGATTTGGTAGACGGAAACTGAAAGAAGCCTGTCGTATATATGTATATATATATATATGTGTATGTGTGTGTTTGTGTGTCTGTGTTTGTCCCCCCAACATCGCTTGACAACCGATGCTGGTGTGTTTACGTCCCCGTAACTTAGCGGTTCGGCAATAGAGACCGATAGAATAAGTATTAGGCTTACAAAGAATAAGTCCCGGGGTCGAGTTGCTCGACTAAAGGCGGTGCTCCAGCATGGCTACAGTCAAATGACTGAAACAAGTAAAAGAGTAAAAGAGAGTAGAGTATAACCCTGATATAGATCAGTAAAAATTTATAGACAAACATACAAAGTGAAACATAAGGAGTCTTTTCAGAGAATGCTGGAATCCAGCTCCTAATGTTACCTTTTTGTAATGAATAAACCTAAGAATAAACTGTCAGATGGCATCGAAATCTCTTATCAGCAACAACAAGCAAGCCATTACTTGGATGGCACTGCTCAAACTCCAGATTGAAATAAAAACACGGCTGTGTCAGTTGGTTGTTGTTGATAAATTATCAACTCATCAACAGCAATGCTAAAAAACGATTTTTTTTTTCCTTTTTTATGTTTTTATCCCACTTCTTCCACAGGAAGTAAATCCTCAGAAGATGGAAGTTAAATACTACAAATGAGATAATTGTTATTCAATTTTAGAAAACAATTCCAAACAAAAATTCAATTTCGATTTTGTTTTTGTTTTCCTGTCATGAATTATTGCATAAGTAATTACTGCTTGTTTGTTGCATTCTTTTGGATTTATCAAAAGGAAATTTTTTTTACAGTTAAGGTTACCATCTGACAGGAAATGTGGCTGACTTAAAACAATCTAAATTTGTTTAGAATGTTTTTACAGATATTTACCAAATTTAGAATTAAGGGTAATTTCTTCTCTTAACTCTTGACCTTTTTTAAGTTGCTGGAATTATTCTAAAGAGATATTTCAAGAACTTTACAACTCAAGAGATTCCATCTTTCTTTAGGTCATATTAATGCATAATTTCATCTAAAATTAAGAGCATTTATCCAAGAAAAAGACACAGAACTCAATTCCTAACCAAAACAAAGTTTACTCAATGAATAAACTTTTCAAAATACGCAATATTCAAATGAAAACTTTCAGCATTTGACACTTTAAAATTATTTAAAATAAAAAAAGAGAAATAAACTTTGACAGAGATTTCAAAACAGCAGAGAACTACAATGAAATATTTAAAAGAAGTTTTAAAAATTAGGTTGTTGGCAAAATGAAACTAAAATTATATTAATCAGTAAGTCTATATATCAGTACCATTATTAGCTAAAAAAAAAAGGGGTGGGGGCCAATGGGGATTGATCATTTTTACCTGTCAGAAGCAAGAATGATATTTACATATATAGACTTGACTGTGTGGTTTGAGAAGCTTAATTCCCAACCAAATGGTCTTAGGTTCCATCCCACTGTACAGCACATTGGGCAAGTGTCTTCTACTATAGCACCAGACAGACCAAAGCCATGTAAGTAGATTTGATAGACCAAAACTGAAAGAACCCTGCTGTGTCTATATACAGGGTGCGATGGGTTAAATTGTCACTATTTTATATTTTTTAATTCTCACATGTGCATTGTTTGCTTCAGAGTTTGTTGACTGCACAGTATAGTAGGGTCAGTTGGGTACCGTCTGTGAGAAAAACAGCACCATGACACAATTCACTCTGCCAGAAATTTGGAAATGACATGCTGTACTGCTTGGCATTCACACTAGGAGCTCCAATACGAACACTTCAGAGTGTTTGGGTGTCAGTCTGAGGACAGTGCAATCTGAGGATATGTGCCGAGATTGATAAAAATTAAACATCCAGTCAGCATCATGGTGTTTGGAGTGATCACAAGTGATGGCAACATTATGCCTCTATTCATCTTCCTACACAGCCTCAGACTCAACAAAGCTGCTTTTCTCTCCTCTCTGGGCATTGAAATTTAGTATTATGCATCTGTGTAGCTATTTATCTATGAGGAACTAAGTGTGGTGGAAAGCGAGAGGTAGATTATGTGTCTGCCTAAATGTGAATACACAATCGGTGAAAACTATTTGCATTAGAACATTTTTATTCTCTGAAATTTACACTTATTTATATAAATACTTACCTAGCAACTTTTTTTTTCTATCTTAGACTAAACATAAAAATGAGGCTACATGGTCTGAAAATAGGAATCTTCCTATAGGATAATGGAAACAGCAAACTTATCGCTTGCTGGGTGACTGCATTGTGGATCACACTTCAGAGAGTCTGCCAACCCTTCTCTGAAATCAGATACTTCTTCGTTCTTTTCTTTTCCTTCCACAGAAGTACTTTATAATGTCTAACATCACTTTACATAGAAAATATTTGTAGTAAATTCACTCAGAACAAAATATCTGTGTAAAATGAAGCAAAACATTTTCTCAGCTTAAATTAACAAATTAAGCTTTGTATTGTCTCCCTGATCAAATTAATTATTCAACTAACTTCAGTTGGCTTTCTAACCCTACACTGGAATATGGCCTTTATATCTCATGACATTAAAACCAATCTACTAAAACCTTTGGTTAAGTATTAAAATGCTCCACACTAAACAATAAGCACTCAGTTCTTTTCTATTTACTTATTTATTTTTTACAACTATTGCCACATAGGTAGAATGTCATTTTCAAATTTAGACTTTTGTATATCGTTGGAATAAGTAATCTTACAGATGGATATTTCTTGCTACTAATGAATTAGAAATGGTACTTGTAAACCACAGAGACTGAAACAAGCAGCATTGTCTGGCCTAGAGCCAAAACTTACAAACTGTAGCAAGGTTTAAACTCTTCAATCGTGTTGTCAAGAGTCCAGAATACACAGAAAAAAATTCCATTTTTGATCTAAGGTAGAGAATGGATGAATCTAGATAGCTGACCTAAAAATAATGGAATGAGAAGAAAATGAATCCAACATAAATACAATTTAGAGAAACATGTACACTTACTATTCAAGATGAACAGGTTATCTTATTGAAACTATTCAAGGTATAGCAACTTCTTTAACACATGGCTCTATGAAGTTGAGTTTTATCCCTTTCCTCTTAAGATGGATATCCACAGTAAAGAAAGGATAAACTTACAAGATGTAAATCTGTTCCCTAGAACTACTCTTTTACTCTTTTACTTGTTTCAGTCATTTGACTGTGGCCATGCTGGAGCACAGCCTTTAGTCGAGCAAATCAACCCCAGGACTTATTCTATTGGTCTCTTTTGCCGAACCGCTAAGTTACAGGGGCGTAAACACACCAGCATCGGTTTTCAAGCGATGTTGGGAATACAAACACAGACGCGCGCACACACACACACACACACACACACACACACACATACATACATACATACATACATACATACATACATACATATACATATATATATATATATATATATATTTATATGACGGGCTTCTTTCAGTTTCCGTCTACTAATTCCACTCACAAGGCTTTGGTCGGCCTTAGGCTATATCAGAAGACACTTGCCCAAGGTGCCACACAGTGGGACTGAACCCGGAACCATGTTTTAATTCATTCTGGGATCAAGAAAAGATTGTGCTGCGTAATCATATTATCTCATCAATACCAATATTATTAAGCGTAATTTACAACTCTCTTCTTTGATCTCTCAAATTTTTCTTCATCATTTTGTCATAATCTTTTAAAATACATTCCATATCGGTATACTCTAAACTAGTACCATGAAAACTAGGCCAATTTCTTTATTCCCTTGCACTCAACCTGACTCACAAATTAACACTGTGCAAAATGTGCAACTCAACCCATTCCTCTACAGGACAACCTGTTGCATGATCATCAGCAACTAAACTGGGAACTCCATCAAGCTTGCTCAGCGAGGAGGGTGATTTGTTGAACATTCTGCAGGATGAAAAGAAAAACCCAACAAAGGGCAGATGGACTCAAGAGTCAACAGTCATTCAATAATGCAGGAAGATGTGTGGCCCTTGTGGTTAGCATCTTGCGTTCACAATTGCAAGACCATGTTTTGATTCCCAAACTGGCTGTGCATTGTGTTCTTGAGCAAGGCATTTCATTGCATGTTTTTCCAGGCACTCAGCTGTAAATGGGTCACCTTGTGATGGATTGGTGTGCAAGAGTGAGAAGATGACTCAGGAAAATTACCCAAATGGACTCCTTGTGAGTCACATTTTTTTTTATTCAGTGATTGAATAAACCTGTACAGTGAGTC
Source organism: Octopus sinensis (assembly GCF_006345805.1). Classification (NCBI taxonomy): domain Eukaryota; kingdom Metazoa; phylum Mollusca; class Cephalopoda; order Octopoda; family Octopodidae; genus Octopus; species Octopus sinensis. The sequence continues at coordinate 92,686,636 of NC_043005.1, read as the reverse complement.
TCAACTAATATGTTTGAGAAAAATGGAGAATCTGATATTTGTTTTTGAGACAACAAATGGCTTTGGATGTGCTTCAGCCTCTGTTTGGCCTCATCAGCACATTACATTTCAATTCCAAACATATGGACATTTTAATATATACAGAAAGATTTTACAACATTGTGGAGGTGCATGGCTTAGTGGTTAGGGTGTTGGAATCATGATCGTAAGATTGTGGTTTCAATTCCTGGACCAAGCAATGTGTTGTGTCCTTGAGCAAGACACTTTATTTCACATTGTTCCAGTCCACTCAGCTGGCAAAAATGAGGAATCCGGCGACAGACCAGCATCCTATCCAGGTGGGGAAATATTTATGCCATAAAACTGAGGAAATGGCCCTCACGAGTTGGTATGCCTCAAGAAGGTAATTTTACCTTCTTTTTTGTAGGTCAAGGATACAATGATGAGAAGGAATGTGCCATATTAATGAAATCAGATCAAAGCTGAAATGTGTTCTTAGGTCAACCTTCGCTCCCAAATAAAGATCAGAGTGTCCTTTTACTTAATTCAACAGTAAAATTGTTTTTTAACTTCCTGAAATTCTCTTTTCTATCTTTAGTACTTTAACACAAGTACTATGTTATTCTGGTATTAGAGCCAACATAGAACACAAAGGAGCCGTTTGAGCATTTGCAATCATCAATCGATTGTGGTTATAAAAAAACTTTCAAGTTCAGTGCATCTGTTGCACCTCAGGTTCCTGCAGTCTTCCCAAAAGAAACATGAGACAACTTGAGATTCTTTCATTTCTTTTGGGCATCCACAGTTAGTGCTAAGTACAAAATGGAATTCTCCCCTATTTTTTTATCCCCATTTCTCTGATACTGTTGAGCTTATATGGACTCATGCTAGTAACTCATACTTTAGCCTTGGCCTCTTTGGGATTTTTCATTAAACTTTATTCTTATAAATTTGCACTTTTATGGTTTAACAAAGTCTGATAAAAAAAAAATTAATAAATCTTAAAGATCCTATGTGAATCAATTTTAAAATCCTTGATAATTATCTTGTCGCTGTTTGCTTCACAATAATGCATGTGTGTGTGTGTGTACTAGCTGAGTATCCCATCATTGGGAGGCAATTTTCACAAAAGAATACCTTTATCGCAATTTCTTTTTATTCCATGTTCAACCATGTCTTCTCCAATGGATAAACCTCTTCATCAGGACAGATTTCTGCATCATTTGGGGCAGTTTATAATGCATCTATAAACTAATGTTTTGCTTTTCCATTTGGTGTATGGATGTAAAGATTTTTCTTAGCTCTCTGCTGATGCTTTGTGAGGCTCTTTCCACTCTGTCACCTTTATGAAATTCCTTCAACACATGCATACACACACTCTTACACACATGCACAAACATACAATATATATACAGAGAAAGAGAGAGAGAGTGTATAGTAAATACATAGAGAGAAGAATCTTTCCTGTTGCTGTCACAGATTTTGATATTTTAAAATTAATTAAAAGTTTTCAAATTTGATGCCTGGATGTACTTTTCATGATGAATCTGATTTTGTGATTCATTTATTACAGAAGAAATATTTAGAAAAATGTTACAGAAGTTTAAAGTTTGATCATTATTAGCCAGTCGGAAAAGAGGATTTGGAAGCTGGCATTTTCTGCCTGATTGCTGTCTCTCACAAAATGATAATAATTCCATTGACAAAGGTTTCACCAAAATGAAAGCAAAACATTACAACAAAAGTTGTAAAAAGCTTTGATAAGTTTTAATGAATAAAGTTATGTAAAAGATAGTTTATGCAAACAGGTATGCAAATAATTTACATCGAGATAGACAGATAATGTCATATCAAGAGAGAGTGGGGAGGAGCAGCATGTGTGAGAGATATACAGAAAGAGAGAGAGAGAGAGTGATAAAGACTGATAAATATAGAAAGAGGGGGGAAGGCAAAAAAGGGAGAGCCTGATAGACGCAGATAGAGAATAGAAGATTTGGTGAATTAAAAGTCGAGTTATTTCTTGTAGCAAATTATAGTTTTTTATTACTAATTCCTGAAAACTTCCCCATTGCAATGCAGATGTCAAAAATCAAATGTGTTTTTCTCAAGGACACTCCATTTTGAAGCCTTTCTGTGATTTACCCACATACACACATACACTCTCACTTATAAAGTAGATGTATATATCATCATCATCATCATTATTATTACTGTTATTTACTTTCAATTTGCATGTTTGCTGCAACCATTGAAAGACAGCAGAAACAACGAACACTGAAGTATAATCACACACAAACATATAGCTACACACAAACACATACATATGTGTGTGTATGGGGTCTTAGGTGGTCTTATGTTGGTAGAGTGCAAATTAATGGAAGTAGTGGTGGTGGTTGTACACAGTAGCACTAAAGAGTATTTATTTTGGTGGACTAAGACTTTTTTTTTAAATAGCAAATGATTTAATGCAAGTAATTGTCATCTGCTGAATGTTTGAAAATTTCAACTCTGAAAAAGTTGCAGATGTGCAATGTTTTTGATAGAATGAATCAAACAATAATTTTGACAACTCAAACAAACTATTGGACTGGTTAGAAAAAGATCAAATCTGTGGTAGAATCGTTCTTGTGTTATAAATGATTTCAATGCAAATCATGCAAAAAAAATAAAATAACTCCAAATGATTTTCAGGGCAAAAGGATTTTTAGGAACTAAAAAGAAACATCAAAACCTTTTTGAAAATTTGATTTTTTTTTTTCTAGACAATCCCAAATCTCTCTAAACTGTGAAGAGACATTTTGGAACAGTAACAAATACTAATTGATTAGCAAAATTTGTTTCCAGAAAAGTTTTCAGAGTCGATAATATTTAAGTTCAATTTCCAATTCCTCAAATACTTTGTTCAATAAGTCTACTGTATTCGTCATTTCCTTGTACATCTACCTTCCTTGTGATCGACATAAAATAATTCCGGGTCTTCAACACTGTTATTACAGGATTGACAACCGTGCAAGCTTTTAGTCAAGATCAATCACTCTGGCATGAAGTTAAATTAGGAGCTTTTCCAAAACCATAACGTTTATGCTGCGCAAACAAAATAATGAAAGAGTATAAACTGTAATCCCTACGTAGAATAAAGATAAATGGAAGATGCTCTGCTACTAAACCTCATCCAATGACTTTATGATACAATAAATATATGAGTGCTTACCCAGCCATCCAAAAGCCCCCAAATTCTTTACTAGGCAAGAGTTAAATAGTAACAGTCTCATAAGATTTTCTTCTATTCCCAACAAGTAAACAGACACACACAGAATTAAGTGCCTTAACTAGAGACAACAAACCATCCACAGTAGATTTGAGCTTCAAAACCTATCAGTTAATATGCCTTTATCCACCGATTTTATTTACACACGCACAAGCACACACACACACACATCCTGCACCAAGTTTGGTCAATTAAATTGAATAGATTAGTTCAAAAAGGTTCTAAGAATGATAAGAATGAAATGGCCAGATGTGTACATACTACATTCACTGTTGGAGGAAAAGGCAAACAAAGAAAAAATATAGTAAGAGAGGGAGGCCACTTACTGACGCAAATGAAACAGACATTCTTGAGATAATTTACAGAAAAGAGGAAAATTGAAGAGAGAGAGAGAGAGAGAGAGAGAAGAGGGAAGGAGGAGGTGGAGGTCAAAGTATATATAACGTCACAAGTGGAAGAGCTGACACTGATGACGTCAGCCAGGGGGAGGAGGCTAACAAACGATGGAAAAGTTGATAAAAGCATTTGTTCATAGAATGCAACGATTCTAATTTAAGTAGTTTACTAAGTGTTAGTTACTACAATTAATTGATTACAAACAAAACAATACAGAAGCATTAAGTAATCTCGAAATACTAACACACATTTGCACAAATATACGATAAATATACGTGGCTACGTCAGCCAGAGTTGGGGGACGTACTCAGAGACAGTAAGAAAGAAATATAAATTGGATTGATGCACACATTTGTAATATAACATAATGACACTGTAAATAGGAAAGTAGTTAAGTAATTTCAATATGAATGGATGTGTCAGTGTGTCTGCTGCACATTGTGTGTGCGTGTGTGTGCATGAGGTGTAGGGGTGTGGGGTGTGCTCACACATGTTCGTACACTTGAGTATATGATTATAAATATGTATCTAAGCATGCAAACATGTAAACTATATTTTTACTTTGCACACACACACACATGCATAGGGTGACTATTCCACATAATTCTACATGTCACTGGACACAGGAATGAGCACATTGAGAACCGTTCAACAGATAATCTCAAACAAATTCGAATGATAGCACTCATGTGACCAGGAAGACTTCTCTATACATTGTGGATATCTGTACCCAGCTAGAGTACTGACTGGCATTGTACCTGCTCCATTACCCAATTAGTAGAGAGCTGTGAGAGCCTCACAACATTTTGGATGTCAAATGCCCAATCCTTTGATTTGTGCTTTAGCCTGCAACTGTAGTTCAGTCAAAAGAGACCAGTTGTGAGAAATGCATAAAACACATTGGGTCATCCCATAAAGAATGCGGGTTTTTATACTTCTTTTACTTTTCAAAATTAAGATAAACAAAGTTCTTTTTTATCTAAAATATACTCTCCTTCATTTTCTGCAATGCTCTTCCATCTTCCTGGTAGACTTGCAAAGCCCATCTAATGTGAGCGCTGCAATATTTTAGAAATGAAGATCTTGGTTATTTTATCAAATTATATTTTTATGCACCCTGATTTTGTTTAAAACCAAACCTAAAAACACAAAGCTTAAATGCTACATTTAATAGTCTTATTTACACAACTAAAATGCACAACTCTCTCCTGAAACACAAATCTAATATGAAGTAAATTTGTTTAGTTTTTGATGTTTTTGTTCTATTTTTGAAAATGTCACAATGTTAATTTAAACTTATTTGTACCATAGTTTTGCTTAACAACATAAGGTTAAAGTAGCCATTTTCAAAATCTCAATTTGATTTAAATGGGATGGTTAGTATTAGGGTGTCTATAATATTTAAGCAATAATATGATTAATTCAACTGATCATATTAACGGGGAAAATAATAATTAAGCCCAGTTGTTATGCGGCAAATTCAAAGCATCAGAAGAGAAAAACAGATCAGCAAATCTCTTAATTAGCATCAGTGTGCAATCTATATCTCAGCCTGTCACAAGCAGTTGCAACAAGCAAGCTAAATTCAGTGCAACACTTATTGCAACACTTCTGCACTTATTGTACATCACAGAACAGTGTTGGTGGAAAGTAAGGAATCTGTTGATGATGCAGATTTCTTTTTTGCTGAATAGAAAAAGGGCTGCATTTGGGATGCTTTTGCTGTAGATTTCTGGGTGTTTTATATCCTTGAATATTTAGAGGTTTTTTTTTTATCAAGGAGTAGCAGCAACTGTGATGGAGATTTGAAATTACAACAATTAATAATGCTTCTCTTTTGTCCATTTTATATTTTGAACATTTCCTGTTTTGATAGGTGGTCTACATGTGCATTTGGTCAGGAGTTGATAGAATCAGAGACATTGAGCTTCATAGAAGCGGAACATTTTGTGGTATGTCTCTAAAGACAATGATTGGTCCCTGTAGAGAGTTGAAGATGGAAGAGTTTGCTAAATCAAGGAGTTACATTCAGAATAATGTGTCATTTTCAATAAGTGGAGGATATATTGTTGGGGATGTTAGCTTCTGATAAATGGAAATATTTTCACATTTGATATGTTTGTCTCCATTTTTGCTTTACTTGGTGGGTGTGGAAGAAGGGCCATTGGGCCATGACCTTTGCAGACTCTTCTGCACTGGTGAGAGCAATACCATTAATGTTTCTCTTGAACAGTTACAAGTGAATAACGGTGGGAAAGACATGAGCAGAGAGGGAATTATAGAGGGCTAACAGTTTGGGGAGGAAGTTCTGGGGGTTGTGATTAGTGTGGGATCTGTGGTGTTGGGAGAAGGAGAAATGAGTAGATTGGGAATGCATGGTGGAGCAGCTTGAGACCAACTAGCTCCAAGAAACAAAGACCATTATAGTAGTGATAGAAAAGGCAGAGAGAGAGAAGAGAGAGAGCATAGCTGTAGACTAGAGACTTGAGTGTGTCTGTGAGTGATGTTATTCCAGTTAGTCAGGTGGCTCCTCTCTACATGTAGCAGCATTAGCAACATGCAAGACAGGAGAGTAATACTCCATGGTGGTGAGTTTAGTAAAAGAGAAGATAAAAATATCTCCATGATGGTTGATAAGGAAAAGAAAGTTTTATCAATGGTGTAAACTGTGCAATTGGCAGAGACTTTCTCTGTAGAATTACTGACTTACAAAAGCCACCTTTGATGAAGAGTTGGGTAAGATGATTCCACAAACTTGGCAGAGACTTTCCTGGTTGGGTACCAAAAGGACCAGCTAACATTTCAGACCTTATCTTCCACACAGCCAAACAGGCAAAAATTGCAGAAATTGAATTCTTCCATAAATAAACCTAATATTTTATACACAGCTTACCTGCTGACATGTCATTTGTTTTAGATGTCATAAATGATTAAAGTGTCAAAATTATAAGGTTTTTATATTACAATCAACATAGATTAACTAAAGACACAAGGTCCAGCATTTTAACTGTATTATGGAAAAGGAAACATATTTTCCCTAGACCACAACCAACTGTTTGCATCACATGTTCAATAGATATCCCCCCATCATCATCATCATTTAATGCTCAGCTTCCATGCTGATATGGATTGGATTATTTACAGGGATCAATGGGTAAGAGAACTGTGCTGAGCTCAAATGTCAGGTTTGGCACGGTTTCTATGGCTGGATGCCCTTTTCTTAACATCAACTATTTTGAAGAGTGTGCCAGATGTGTGTGTATGTGGATGTATATACTATTTGGTGATTTCTAATAAATGGTCTGTGAAATCATCATCATTATCATCATCATTTAACTTCCGTTGTCCATGCTGGCATCAGTTGGACAGATTCACTGAGCTTGCACACTGCCATCATGGAAAAGTAGACATAAACTGATGATGATGATGCATCAACATCCCAAGCTGGCATATTTAATAATTAAGCAATTTATATTAAGAGGAGTAGTAGGAGACAAGCAGAAGAAAGATAAATGAAAGAGAGGGAGAAAGAGAGAGAATCTTTTAATGCAACTGTTTGTTGTCTGATTCCTTTCTGACACTGAAGTTTATGTGGCACCTTTTAACCTGGCTCATATTTTGTTACTAAATTAGATCCTACAAGAGTAGAATGGTTTGTGTTTGGTTGATAATGATTTGAAATATATTTTTATAGGCTTTCATGTTAGTGAAACACTTATACCACAAATATATCTTAAAATTCCTGAAACATTTTATGAGAATAGAATTAGAAAATACAGTCCTACCATCGAAGTAGGTTGTAATACAACATTCAGCAAAGACATTTGGGCAATTAAATCGCTAATTAGATTAGATTTTATATAATTGCAACTGCAATAAAACTTGATAAACAGAAATTTGCCTTAATATATCATTTTACTGCATCGGTTTCTAATTCAGTTGATGTCAATCTAAAGAGGTGATATTGCTACCAGTAAACTTAGAGGGATTAATCATGAGTAAGTCATATATCTCCTAGGCAGAGTCAATGGAATAAAATTTTTCAAACAGCTTTCACCAATGTATAATAATTTTCAAAGAACTTTACAGTTCTAGTGAAAACTATGTTACACAACACCTGAATCATATGTTTGGCTAATGTTAATAATAATACAATGTAAATTGTATTCAGACTTCAACAATAATTTGATTGTGTCTTGGAAGCTAAACAATTACGTCATGGAAGAGTTAAAGATCACCTCCATCAGTCAGCATTGAGCATACATCAAAACAGGTCAATGAGCAGACCTGGCCAAGATTTATGTTAGAAAGACCAGCTGCTGTCCATACATACAAGTCTCCCTGTCTCTGCATCACTGGTGGTTATCCATAGAAAAGGAGATTATCTGGATTTATATAGCTTGGCATCTGTGTCATCCCAAGCATTGCTTTCATCCTTTCAGATTGATTAAAAAAAAAAGCATCAAACCAAGATAATGGATTAGCAGAACTTAATTGATGTTTTGTGGTTTTTTTGCATTCTGGCAAAGCACTGATATTAGAATACCAACAGATGGAACAGAGACCCACTAAGTGTCTCTAACAGAGGTATTTTTTTATTGACCCCAAAAAGAACAAAAGACCTTCATGCAATTTGAACTCAGAATGCAGAGGTTTTAAACAAATGCTGTGAAGCTTTTTTAACTAATGCAGAAGTGATTGTCAATTCACTACCTCCATATTAACTTTTAAAAATCACAGTTATATTCACTTCTATTTTCTTATATGTAAATTCACCTTCATTTTATTCTTGCATATTAATTTATACCTTTATGTTTCAAAGTTTTTCTACGGTGATATAAATAATCAACTATCATTGATCAAGTTGTAAATCAATGACAAAAGATTACCTAATCATATATCGACATGATCATCAGAGAGAAATACCTAGCTAAAGATAAACCCCTCTACATAGCTTTTGTGGACTTGGAGAAAGCCTTTGACAGGGTCCCCCGATCCCTTATCTGGTGGGCGATGCAGAAACTGGAGATTGAAGAATGGTTAATAAGAGCTGTACAGGCCCTATACAGAGAGGTCATTAGCAAGGTTAGGATCGGCAATGAGTATAGTGAAGAATTTCCAGGTAGAAGTAGGGGTTCACCAAGGTTCAGCCCTTTTGTTCATCATAGTCCTCCGGGCAATAACAGAGGAATTCAAGATGGGTTGCCCCTGGGAGCTCCTCTGTGCTGATGACCTGGCCCTCATAGAAGAATCACTACCAGAACTAGAAAAGAAATTTTGGGTGAGGAAGCTAGGTTTAGAATCAAAAGGCCTTAGAGTCAATGTAGCAAAGACCAAAGTTCTAGTAAGTATGAAGGCAAACTCACTGCACACCCCTTCAGATAGGTGGCCCTGCTTGATCTGTAGAAAAGGTGTAGGTAGAAACTCCATAAGCTGTACCCAGAGTAAGCTATGGACACATAAGAGGTGCAGCAACATCAAAGGAAAATTAACCGAGAAGATAGCTTTCGTGTGCAGCAGACGCACAGGGGCAATATACACCATTGATACTCAGAAAACAGATTCCATTACACTCCTGGGGGAGAAACTAGTAGTTGATAGTTTCCGCTACCTGGGTGACCAAGTTAGTAGTGGGGGTGGATGCTCAGAGAGTGTTACCACTAGAATAAGAATAGCCTGGGCAAAGTTTAGAAAGCTCCTACCCCTACTGGTGACAAAGGGTCTCTCGCTCAGAGTGAAAGGTAGATTGTATGACGCATGTGTGCGAACTGCCATGCTTCACGGTAGTGAAACATGGGCTGTGACTGCAGAGGACATGCGTAGGCTTGAAAGAAACAAAGCTAGTATGATCCGCTGGATGTGTAATGTCAGTGTGCACACACGACAGAGTGTAAGTGCCCTGAAAGAATTGCTGGACATAAGAAGCATTGGATGTGGCATGCAAGAGAGACGTCTGCGCTGGTATGGTCATGTACTACAGATGGATAAGGAGAGATGTGTGAAGAAGTGCCACTCCCAAACAGTTGAAGAAATCCGGGGTAGAGGTAGACCCAGAAAGACATGGGATGAGGTGGTCAAGCATGACCTTCAAACGTTGGGTCTCACAGAGGCAATGACGAAAGACCAAGACCTCTGGAGATATGCTGTGACTGCGAAGACCCGACAAATAACGTGAGTTCATGGCTGTTTCCTGCACCAGCTTGACATAGAAGCCCCAGCCCATCCAAAGTACCTTGGATCGCAGGACGGCCTGCTGTGCTTATCTTGGATCGTAGGGCGACCTGCTGTGCTTGAGACCTATTGAGTCAAGTACATCAACATCAAAAAATCAAATGGAAATTGTAGTGCCAGTGGCACGTAAAAAGCACCATCTGAAAATGGCCGATGCCAGCGCTGCCTTGACTAGCTTCCATGTCAGTGGCACGTAAAAAGCACCAACCGATCGTGGCTGTTGCCAGCCTCCCCTGGAACCAATGCTGGTGGCGTGTAAAAAGCACCCACTACACTCACAGAGTGGTTGGCGATAGGAAGCGCATCCAGCTGTAGAAACGATGCCAGGTCAGACTGGAGCCTGGTGCAGCCTCCTGGCTTCCCAGAACCCAGTCGAACGGTCCAATCCATGCTAGCATGGAAAACGGACGTTAAATGATGATGATGATGATGATGCACATATGTACACACTTACATAGACTTACATACACATAAGAGCACATACATACCAATACTTATATAGTCATACACATGCAAACGTATATACATATTTAAATACATATATACGCATATTAACATATATATATATATAAATGTACATACTTGCAAAAAGATACTTAAGCATATAGACATACACACACGTCCAGTTATAGAAATACATTCATGCCCATCATTATTAAATAATATTAAACGATATTATTATCAAATAATACTCATCATCATCATCATCATCATCGTTTAATGTTCACTTTCCATGCTGGCATGGGTTGGACGGTTTGACTGATGACTGGTGAGCCAGAGGCTGTGCCAGGCTCCAATCTGATCTGGCAGAGTTTCTACAGCTGGATGCCCTTCCTAATGCCTCCAAGAGTGTAGTGGGTGCTTTTACGTGCCACTGGCATGAGAGCCAGTCAGGTGGTTCTGGCAACAACCATGCTCAAAAGGTGTTTTTGCATGCTACCTGCATGGGAACCAGTCTGGTGGCACTGGCAACAACCACACTCGAATGTTGTTTTTTACTTGCCAGTAAAGCGACACTGGCAGTGATCACACTTGAATGGTGCTTTCTACATGTCAACGGCACGGGAACCAATCCGTGACCCTGGTATTGCTTTCTTTTTGACTATATTTTTATTATTATTATTAATTTTTTAAATTTTGGTTATTCTTATCGTTATTGCTAACAATTGTACTCTGGCTTTTCATATTTTCCTTTTTACTTATCTTTATGGTCATATTCTTTTATTATGCAGTGCTATTTACGCAATCATTATTTTTTATATATATCAAATATATATGATACGTATTATATTTATTGTGGTCTTAATAATGTTACTTACCTGCTTCTCAAATATGGAAGGTTCTTTTGCACCAGCTTTCATTCTTCTTCCAATCCTGACTTAATAACTGCGTTATTCCAGAGCAGTGGAACATTGCCAGTTCATTCCTGTGTTCAAAAAGGGTGATCGCACATCCCGTCCAGTCAGTCTTACTAGCTACAGCACCAAGCTGCCTATCCTCACCTATTGTCATGAAAGAAGAGTATGACTGGGAATGCAAATTGAAATCTGGTTCTTCCAGTGGGATCTCTAGAGTAACATTACACAACAGAGTGCATGGCTCAGAGGTCTGGAAATATCTTCAGGTTGAGCTACGACTTCTCTGCAGTGAAAGGTTACAGCTCTTGGTACTACAAACATGTAATTAGAATAGTTTCAGTTAGTCATGCTTTGGAATTCAGCTGGAAAGTCTGACAGGTGCTTGTGACAGGACTCTATGGACGAAGTACCCAAGAACTCTACCTTCACAATCCTCCTAGGAATGGTGAACTGACGAGATGAGTATCCTTGTGCTTTTATTCTCTTCCCATGTATTTCCAATATTTTGCAGTTGACAAATAAGTATGTATTCAATATGCATCTAATATTAAATTTAACAAAATTCAAAGTATATGGCTTCTGTAGTGAGAAAAATATAGTTTTTTACTTTTATCAATCACGTTTATACCATTTTCTCATCATAATCATAAATTCAGCAAATGGCTTTTCAAATTCACTTGCACACAGTATAGTTTGTGTTGAGTAACATCTTTGCATTTAGATCGAGACAGGGCTGGAGTAAGATGAGGTTCTGAACTGCAATGAAAGGATTCTTACAAGCCAGCTGATTGATTAATAAAAAAATTTGATTTAATTGGTCAACTGATAATAATAAAAAGGAGATAGAATTCTGGCAAAATGACAATTCTTAAACACATTTTTACAGAAATGATATAAGGGAGGGAACTCGTGAAAACCTGCTTACAAGAGTTCAGTAAATTTCAACTTTTCTTCTTCTTCGAGATTTATTTTTGAAGTGTTCTCTAAAGTAAACATTTTCAATCAGATGTTTACAGACGAGAGACGTGAATATTTCAATTCCTTTTGGCTTACCAATTAAGATATTAATGCTTTGGTGTCGTTCAAGCGGCCTGTGAAGAGTTTGTGCTTAGGGTCACTTCATCGAATGTTTTATAACTTCCAAAGAGATTATTTTCTACATTGATTAATAAACAGTAGCATTATTACAAGTTTGTAATTGTATACAATAACATGCAAGCTGGTGGAGGAATGACGTCATCGGTTTTTGATAAATTATGAGAAATAGATTGCCTACTCACTTAACAACCTAGTCATGGTGCTATGGTCTTTTCTTTGATAATAACTTTCTTGCTTATTTAAATTCAGTTCAATGCACACTTAAAATTCGAAAAATTAAACTACGTTAAAGAAACGAATTACAATTTTATCAAGAAAGCCAAGAGAAAAAAATGTTTTATTTTGACACATTCTACCAGTATACGAAGTTTTAAAGTGTTTAGTTAACTAGAAATTGTGTTGACATGTGCCGTTCAAAAGGAAAAGATCCCATATTTCGTCTGAAAATCCGAGCATTTCTGCAATTTTAACCAATCGATTACCTCCATTTAGGTAAACAACATTTGCTGCGTCTAAAACTGAGACAACATCCTGTAACTAACCCTCACCCTCCCCCTAAATTTTTTTTTCTTAATTGTTAAATTAATTTAATTGTTACGCGGGTAAAAAAAAATAAAGCAATGGAAAATAATGGATCTTTTCTCTTTGAAGGCCAGATTTTCCTAGTTAACTAAAAAATTTGAAACTTCGTATACTGGTAGAATGTGTCAAAAGAAAACATTATTGTAAACAAAATTGAAAACAAAATTGTAATTTGTAACTTAAACGAAGTTTAATTTTTACGAATTTTAACCAATGAAATCCCAACATTGCTGCGTTATCGATATTGATAAAGAAATATAGCAGACGCACCACACACACACACATATTTGCACAAGCACATAGTAATTAATATATAAGCGTACACACACATACAAACGGACATATACATACACACACAAGCAAAAATACACGTTGTGTTTTGCCACTTGCAACAAATTTGCACAGAAGGTGGGGGTCAATGTTTCATCGTTTCGGGGTCGATAAATTAAGTACCAATTACGCACTGGTGTCGAGGATTTTTTTCCCAGCTTCCGACAAGCTGGGGACATCCTTTTATGAAAAAATATTTCGCAAATTTTTACAATACGACTCACACTCCACGCGCAAACTCGAGACCGATTTAGACATATTATTGTTTTGTTTTTGTTGTTTCTGGCCCTTCAAAACCATGGGAGAAGCCTTTCCGGTAAAAAAAAAAATGAAAGAAAATATTCAAAAAATATCGTTAATATTTTTATTGGGCGACGAAATGAATCGATTTAAGAGATATAGCTGTTATTTCTAGCACATGTAGAAGACAGAAGAAGAGGTAAATAATTTGAGCTCGAATGCTGCGATTTCATTGGTTAAAATTCTTAAAATTAAACTACGTTTAAGTTACGATTTTGTTTACAATAATGTTTTCTTTTGACACATTCTACCAGTATACGAAGTTTCAAATTTTTTAGTTAACTAGGAAAATCTGGCCTTCAAAGAGAAAAGATCCATTATTTTCCATTGCTTTATTTGTATCCTGGGCAATAAAGATGTTCGACCAATTTCCACGAGGCTGCTGCAACAACTGACAACGTTAAAGAATTTGAAATAGAAGCGTGGTAGATTTGTTGAAAATAATCAGCAAATCTACCACGCATGTGGTAAGTACAGATTATATTTTCACAATATTATTGATTGTCACAGAATAATTATCAATCGCAACTTCAAAAATTCAAATTCCATTACTTCAGTTTTCACTTTTTGTTTGTAAAATAATATATATATGTATATATATATATATATAGACTAGCAGTATCGCCCGGCGTTGCTCGGGTTTGTAAGGGAAATAACTATATAAGCATTTTTAGAGATGTAAAGCCATCTCAATATGGTTAACCACAAAGGGGGGGGGGTGTTACTATAGCTTTTTACGTTCTGAGATTTAATAATAAATTTTTAGAGAGTTACTTCCCTTATGCCAAAAATGCATTAAAAATGGGGAAAATTGATGGTAAATTTATCTTTAAATCGTAGACTCATATGAATCACAACTATAAGATACCCGGTTTCGGTTAAACTGCACCGCAAAATGTGGGAGTAGTTAGGAATCTAAATCGTAGGAGACATAGCACACAACCTCACTTTTATATATAAAGATATATCCCCCTCAAGCCGGCTATTTTCATGCTAGAAATAACAGCCAAATCTCACTAAACTGCGGTAACACAATGAAATGAATTGTGTAATGAATCTACTCACCTTTCTGCAAATATTTCTTTCGGAGTATTTTTCCCACATCAATATGAAATTAAGGGGTGTTTTTTTTATTATTTTATTTGAAAGTTACAAAAAAATATGAGTTTTGTCGAGAAGTGTGTTCGGGGAAACAGCGTTGGCAGGGTTTAGAAGAGATGTGTTCGAGAAAGAGTGGATGGCTGTGTGGTAAGTAGCTTCCTCACCAACGACATGGTTCCGGGTTCAGTCCCACTGCGTGGTACCTTGGTCAAGTGTCTTCTATATAGCCTCGAGCCAGCAAAAGCCTTGTGAGTGGGTTTGGTAGACGGAACCTTTAAGAAGCCCGTCGTATATATGTATATATATGTGTGTGTGTGTGTTTGTCCACCCAACAATATTTGTTGTATACACATTGCATGAGAAGTATTCAGACGGTTTCTGTTGCGCTCCTGCGAGCGGGCGTTGAGGTTTATTGCTCGGATCCTCTACGGTTGATCGTGGGAATTTTCCGAGCCTTCTCCCCACCCACCCGTTTGTCAGCGCGCTTTTTTTGTCATTTTCCTTCAATATACGATGCCTTACACCTGTTACACATATTTTTTTCCATTTTTGCCACTTGGGCGCGGATCCTCTACGGTTGATCGTGGAAATTTTCCGAGCCCCCTCCCCGTTTCTCAGCGCGCTTTTTTTTTTTGCGTCATATTCCTTCAATATACGATGTCTTACACCTGTTACACATATTTTTTTCCAAAATATCACTCGGGCGCGGATCTATATATTAGACCTCTTTTTCCTTAATGGTCTTGCTTAAACCAGAATTTCGCCTAAAAATGGCTATTATTTTAACTAGTGATGCTATAAGGTTGTGGATTTAAATATTCTCATAACAGGCGGGGTTTTTTCAGTTGCGTCACTCCAGCAACAGGAGACGGCTGTAATAATTCAGAAGCAATTAAAAAGAAAAATTTGGTCTCTAGCACATCGCACGACCACCTGATACCTTCCTCGTTATTTCTCACTGTATTGATGTTTTCTAATATCTTAAAATTTACAACCCGCTCCGTCGTCGAACAAAGGCTTGCATCTTACTTTTTCATTTATTTACCTATACCTTATCTGTTTATTTAATCTCTCTACACGGAACTCCCATCTTCTAAAATAATCCGCTGAAAAAAAAAGTATCGATAACGTAGGAGTAACATTTGAAAACTTAGGGGAAGGGTAGATTGAGGTGGACAATGTAAATTTCGGGGAGGGCTCCTTTAAAACTTAATGGGGAGATAAATTAGAAAGGATTTAAAAAACAAAAATCGCAATCAAACAGTCGAAAGAAAACAATACAAAGTGTGAGAGGCCCTGAAAAGGACCGTTGATATGGATAAAGCACAAATGCCTCCGTAATAAGTAATTTACTTGGCTGCCTTCTGAGTCTTCTTGGGGAGAAGGACAGCTTGGATGTTGGGAAGAACACCACCCTGGGCGATGGTCACTCCTGACAAAAGCTTGTTCAATTCTTCGTCGTTACGGATGGCCAACTGCAAGTGACGGGGAATAATTCTTGATTTCTTGTTGTCTCTGGCAGCATTTCCTGCCAATTCCAACACCTCAGCAGCCAAATATTCCATCACAGCGGCCAAGTAGACTGGGGCTCCGGCACCAACACGTTGAGCATAGTTCCCCTTACGGAGAAGACGATGGATACGACCGACGGGAAACTGAAGCCCGGCGCGGGATGAGCGGGTCTTGCTCTTTCCCTTTACTTTACCTCCTTTACCGCGTCCAGACATATTCAAAGATTGGCAGTAGCTTTCAGCAAAATACTCCAAATGATATTTCTTTGGGCTTCTTTTGCCTTTAAATACAAGTTAGGAGGCTCCAGCAGTCACAAGCTGCTAAGCGAAAACGAGCGCGGGCTCATGTCACGTGATTAGGCTGCTGTCAAAATCCACCAATGAAATTGAAAGGCGCGCAAAACAGTGAATTAATTTTTTTATCAACTATGAAAGTTACACCAAGCGGGGACAGAGAAACGGACGAAGGCGGGATTCACAAATTAGTAAGCTCCAGCAGTCATAAACTGTTAAGCGAAAACGAGCATGCTTATGTCACGTGACTAGGCTGCTCCACAAATGAAATTGAAAGGCGCGCAACGTCAGCTAGTTGCTCCGCTGAGCCTACTTGTCAATTATAAATAGAGTAGGCAAGCAGAATTTTCTCAATAAAGCCAAGAGAAAAAGATCTTTTATAACACATTCTACCAGTATACGAAGTTTAACATTTTTTAGTTACCTAGAAATTATGTTAAAAACTGCCGTTCAAACCGAAAGGATCCATATATATATATACATACACATTTATTTTGAGGGGAAAAACTCGGATTTTTTGTATTTTCCACACATTTCCTTATAATCGCAATGTATGTCGTTTGAAAGGTATTTCTAAAAAATTTCGTTGAAAAAAAACCCCATTTTCCTAAAAGTTACGAGGGAAAAGCTCGGATCGTGACTTAAGATCTATTTAGCTGCTATTTTTAGCATATCTCATAACCATCTGTGATACCCTTTTCGTTTCTTTGTCACTTTCTCCTCATAAACACATTTAATGGTCTATTGCAAAGCATTAGTCGTATGAATTTCTGTATGTTGGTGTTCGGGTAAATTTTTCTGAAAATTCAAGCTATGAGGGGGTGCTTAAACCAGAATTCCGCCAACCCCCATAATTCTCATTTCGAGGGGTAATTTGGGACAAGCGATCATTTGGCAGGCATAGGGTGTCCCAAATTACCCTCATTCGAACGGTACTCCAATTTCTTTGTTCCTGATTTGTCCGAAATCTGAATTTCGTGGTAATGGGGAAAAACATAAATCAAAACATTAGAATTTATTTTTGTAGGCTGTTAAAAAGTACCAAGATTCCTTCCCAATTACTTGCTTCTAATCAAAGTTCTAAGTGGATTTCGAAGAAGTTAACTGAAAGAATTCTTCCGGGTGATAGATATGCAAGTTACGAGTACAAAGAATTTGGGGGTAGTAAACATCTAAAATGCATGTTAAATAACCATTTCAGAAAGTGGAGAAATCAACCGGAGGTCACGAGCAAGGTGACTCATGCGGTCAAGACTTGGTTTTGGCGGTGGCTATCCTTGAAAGGGCGGGCGGAGGTGGCCAATGTTTTCATGGCATCGGTCATCATATACCGCCTAACCGTCGTCCTCTGTCCGGATTCGTGGGTGAACAAGCTGGAAAGGCAAATCTTTCGCTTCCTGTGGAAGGGTTCTGTAGCGTGGCAGTTTCAGCCATTTTGAAATATGGCTATAGCGATTGCTAATATCTTCACTGTGTGAAAGGCAAGGCAGAAATGATCTCGTTTGAGGTTACAACCATCTTTGGGTCAACTTGTTCTTGTTCTAAACACTAACTTGATCGGCTGACAGGTGACACGAGTGGTCTCTACGTGTTTCGCGCCACTGGGGGACATGTGACACGAGGGTCCCTACGAAGTCCGCGGCGAATTGTCTCGACTTATTTCGCGCCATAATTGCGAATCAGCCAATCAAGACTTTCGGTTAAAATTCCATTTTCTGGAGTTCGGTGAGCCAACCAAACAGTATATAAAGCAGGGTTCACAGACACTTAGGTCTTGGGTTCCAGTTCTTCAGGAAGGTGGAGCTAGAGAAAAGGTGTCTGACAAAGTCTATATTCAAGAAAAGATGGATGCATGTAGCACGGATGCTGGGTGTGAAAGGCCCTGCATGAACACGCCATGATCACCTACCAAAAGTTTCAGCTGAAATGACAGGGCTCGTGGGGTCGGCTACCCTGTTCTTTTAACTTCATTTGTCTCTTTTTTGTTTGTTCTTATTCGATTTCATTATAACTCCATTGTAAATAACCCATCCGATTTCATTGTAAAAAGTTCCATGTTTTGACCCCCAAATCATTGTATTGTCCCCATCTGTGTTAATCCTTATGGATAATAAAGAAATACTCGGTTTCCAGTTCTTCTAAGAACTAACTTAGGCCACCTGCTGCTCAACTTAGAGATATGCGATTGTCTCTGCTACTACCTGTTGCTACGCTAATCTATACAACTACTGAAAGCCTCTCGAGTAGATTCCAGCATCTTGCCCTATGAACAGTAAACTAAATGCCATTGTTAATTCTATGTTCAGTACCTTTGGGTATGCTTCACGCCACCCGAACACACAGACACAAAACGTGCTAACGTTTACGAACTCTTAAAATCCACACGATTGTAAAATACGTAAAATAAATATTTATCTACCAACAGAAGACTTGTGTCAATTCACTTATGTCCTATCGTCGTTTGTATGTAGTTTATGGCTTTGAATAATTCGTTAAGAGTAGAACCGCGTGCAATCGTATTTCCTACACGATACGACCAAGCGTGATCCTATTTCTTACAGTTCCAATCCTCTTGTGAGACGATCTATCTGCTGTCAAAAGCCGTTAAAGGGTGGGTTAGGGATGCCTTGGCTATTGATGCATCTTTGGCTCCACCTGGAAGGTGATCGGGTGTGGTCCCCGCTCGCAAAACAGTCGTTCCCCAGCTTCAGTGGTAGAGAAACCTGGTTTCGTCGCAGACTAAGATCGAGTATGTGGTATTCGGAGTGTCGAAAGGCTCTCCTACGCTTTCGCAGCTCGGGCAATGCCGGTGGCTTTGGTACTACCGCAGCGTTCTATAGCAGGTTGGTAGAGGCCGGAAATGACGATACCCTGGGAAGAACCCTGGGTCTCGATGGTAATCAGTTGGACAGCCTGTTCCAAAGGACTTTCAGGCCGGGGACGCTGGATAACTTTCAGAAATCCCTGGCCTGGCAGTGTTACAGAGGAGCCTTACCCATTCGAGATAAACTCACAAGGCATGGTCACAGTGGACCTTCGGCCTGTCCAAGATGCGGGCAGGATGTGTAAACAGTCCTGCACGCCATTGTTCAATGTCCGGAAATTTCGGAAGTGTGGGTTTATGCCGAACACCTGTTGTCGGACGAGGGAAGAGTGCAGCTGTCACCTGAGTCAATCTTTAAAATTGAAAGTCCTTTGGAACAGGCTGTCCAACTGATTACCATCGAGACCCAGGGTTCTTCCCAGGGTATCGTCATTTCCGGCCTCTACCAACCTGCGGTAGTACCAAAGCCACCGGCATTGCCCGAGCTGCGGAAGCGTAGGAGAGCCTTTCGGCACTCCGAATACCACTTATTCGATCTTAGTCTGCGACGAAACCAGGTTTCTCTACCACCAAAAGGTGGAGCTAGAGAAAAGGTGTCTGACAGAGTCTATATTCAAAAAAAGATGGATGCGTGTAGCACGGATGCTGGGTGTGAAAGGCCCTGCATGAACACGCCATGATCACCTACCAAAAGGTTTCAGCTGAAATAACAGGGCTCGTGGGGTCGGCTATCCTGTTCTTTTATCTTCATTTGTTTATTTGTCCTTATTTAATTTTCATTGTAAATAACCCACCCGAATTTATTGTAAACAGTCCCATGTTGACCCCATCTGTGTTAATCCGTATGGATAATAAAGAAATTTTGAAATTATGCCACCAGCGCCAGTAACTGCTTCGAAAGGAGCCAAGAAGGCTTCCAAGGCCAAGGTCTCTCGCCCTGCCGGCGACAAGAAACGAAAGAAGAAGAGGAAGGAAAGTTATTCCATCTAGATCTACAAAGTAATGAAACAAGTCCACCCCGACACTGGCATCTCCAGCAAAGCTATGTCCATCATGAACAGTTTTGTCAACGATTTGTTCGAAAGAATAGCCTCAGAAGCCAGCCGTTTGGCTCACTACAACAAACGTTCGACCATCAGTAGCCGTGAGGTTCAGACTGCTGTCCGTCTTCTCCTCCCTGGTGAGTTGGTCAAAAACGCAGTCTCTGAGGGTACCAACGCTGTCATCAAATACACCAGCAGCAAGTAAATCTACTTAGTTCTTTGCTCAGCGAATAACGGTCCTTTTCAGGACCACCCATCTTCTCACGATTGTTACTTTCGACTTTCTGATTTGCGATTTTACTTTTGATTAGAATTACGTCCGTTCACCATTACTGACCTTTCCCGTCTTACAATGCCACATTTGCCATAATGCATGCTAGGTCTCCACCCGGTTGATTTCTCCACTTTCTGAAATGGTTATTTAACATGCATTTTAGATGTTTACTACACCCAAATTCTTTGTACTCGTAACTTGCATATCTATCACCCGGAAGAATTCTTTCAGTTAACTGGTTAGAAGCAAGTGATTGGGAAGGAATCTTGGTACTTTTTAACAGCCTACAAAAATAAATTCTAATGTTTTGATTTATGTTTTTCCCCATTACCACGAAATTCAGATTTCGGACAAATATATTTGTTTTTTTCTGCAATTTCAACCAATCACTGACGTCCACTGAGGTAAAAAAAAAAAACATTGTGCCGTATGAATGTCCCTCGTTTAAGAAACAGATTGGGTTTATTTACATTTGTAAAGAAAAAAAAGATACCCTTCCCCCCACACCTAAAACAGATTGAAATGCAATAGATCGATACTAGGGTGACAGTTTCATATGACACCGCTAGAAAAAACTGCCAGGGTACAAGTGAAATTACTGCTTGCCTACTCTATAATTGACAAGAAGGCTCAGCGAAGCAACTAGCTGGCATTGCGCGCCTTTCAATTTCATTGGTGGATTTTGACAGCAGCCTAATCACGTGACATGAGCCCGCGCTCGTTTTCGCTTAGCAGCTTGTGACTGCTGGAGCCTCCTAACTTGTATTTAAAGGCAAAAGAAGCCCAAAGAAATATCATTTGGAGTATTTTGCTGAAAGCTACTGCCAATCTTTGAATATGTCTGGACGCGGTAAAGGAGGTAAAGTAAAGGGAAAGAGCAAGACCCGCTCATCCCGCGCCGGGCTTCAGTTTCCCGTCGGTCGTATCCATCGTCTTCTCCGTAAGGGGAACTATGCTCAACGTGTTGGTGCCGGAGCCCCAGTCTACTTGGCCGCTGTGATGGAATATTTGGCTGCTGAGGTGTTGGAATTGGCAGGAAATGCTGCCAGAGACAACAAGAAATCAAGAATTATTCCCCGTCACTTGCAGTTGGCCATCCGTAACGACGAAGAATTGAACAAGCTTTTGTCAGGAGTGACCATCGCCCAGGGTGGTGTTCTTCCCAACATCCAAGCTGTCCTTCTCCCCAAGAAGACTCAGAAGGCAGCCAAGTAAATTACTTATTACGGAGGCATTTGTGCTTTATCCATATCAACGGTCCTTTTCAGGGCCTCTCACACTTTGTGTATTGTTTTCTTTCGACTGTTTGATTGCGATTTTTTTTTTTTAAATCCTTTCTAATTTATCTCCCCATTAAGTTTTAAAGGAGCCCTCCCCGAAATTTACATTGTCCACCTCAATCTACCCTTCCCCTAAGTTTTCAAATGTTACTCCTACGTTATCGATACTTTTTTTTTTTCAGCGGATTATTTTAGAAGATGGAAGTTCCGTGTAGAGAGATTAAATAAACAGATATGGTATAGGTAAATAAATGAAAAAGTAAGATGCAAGCCTTTGTTCGACGACGGAGCGGGTTGTAAATTTTAAGATATTAGGAATCATCAGTACAGTGAGAAATAACGAGGAAGGTATCAGGTGGTCGTGCGATGTGCTAGAGACCCAATTTTTCCGAGCATGCCAAGAGGAAGACTATCACCGCCATGGATGTCGTCTATGCTCTGAAGAGACAAGGCAGAACTCTGTATGGATTCGGAGGTTCATCATATACCGGCCCTTTTCATGGCCTCTTCCTTATATTTAAGGTTGTCCCTTCCGACACTGATATGCTTTTATAAAGTACTATTTAGGAGTCATTGTATATGTTAACATATATGTAATTATATTAACATCCTGCATTTAAAATAAACTAAGGTTTATTTCCATGAAACTGTTGGGTTAGGATGGTCCCTTGTTCATTAAAAGATATTATTTTAGTGAAGAAAAGTACTTATATTGAAAACAAATATACCGGCTTGCTGGGTGTAATTTGAGACAACTTTGCGCAAACGAACTTAGGGAGGACTTTCGGAAAATGAACAGGATCCGATTTTTCCCTCGTAACTTGGGAAAATGGATATATTGGGATAAAATAAACCCAACACCCTCTCTAAGCAGGCTATCCACATGATAGAAATAACGGCGGAGGTAAGGACAGACCGCACCCACTTTTGGTTATTTGGGAGGTGGGGACAGTTTCTATGGAAACCCCAACCTTGTCTACTGCGGAGGTTTCGAATCTGCAAATAGAATCGACATTTCAAAGTTAATTTCCGCACCCCAGTTTTTCGGCGAAGTACGGAGATTAGGAGTCTGACAAATTAATTTTGTAAAATTTCAATTTCTCAACTAAATAAACACCCCTCCCCTCCTAAAGTAGCAAACGTATCAACAAAACTCGACATGCTAGAAACATCAGCCAAACGACGAATCACGTTTTCAAAGTTTTAATTACCCTTCCCCTTTTTCTTTGCTAGAGGAGTGGAGAGGGGCAAGATCAACAGCCACTTTCGAAGTACGAATTACTAAAACAAAAAATGTTTAAATGTCATTTTGTGTTCACGTGTGTGCAAAAATGCTAACTTTTACATAACGGCGGTGCATCACAGAATGGCCGCAGCTCAGCGGAAACTACAGAAAAAAATAATCTTAATTCCAAAGGACCTTCAACCACAGCATGTTCACTTTGTCACATATGCGGAGGGGAAGGGGTGTTTATTTTTTAAAAATTTAAATTTTACAAATTGTTTTTTTTTTTTCACGATCATAATCTCCGTATTTCGCCAAAGGTTAGATCTAAAAAAGTGAAAAATTGGCGGACAGGGAGGGAATTAAAATTTTGAAATGTCGATTCTTTTTCTTTGCAGATTCGGAATCTCCGCAGTCCTTACCTCTGCCGAAATAACAGCCAAATAACACATTAATTTCACATAAATTACTACGGGAAAGAGATCTTTGCAGAAAGGTGAGTAGATTGATTACGCATTTCTTTCCTTATGTTATTGCAGTTTTGTGAGATTTGGCTGTTATTTCTAGCATCTGGATAGCCTGCTTGAATTAAGTCTCTTTAAAAAATTGGAATTTTACAATTTTTTTCAGATTCTCCATGGCCGGGGGAAAAATCGGATCTTGTGAATCGTTTATGCAATTTTTTGTTTTCATATTTGTTTCCTACTGTTAACACCTAGAGGGCTGGGCTTTTTGTTATTTCCGTTAACAGGTGAGGAGACTTATATTGACCGAAGTGAGGGATTGAAATGTCATCTGAAAAGGGAACACCGAATGCAGATTTAAAAAAATATTCGAAATATCCAAATGAATAAAGATACACATAGCATTTTATACCAACCATAGAATAGGCTTCAATATAACAACTGCAATTGACAGTCAAGAGATAACTTTACGTAAGATGTAGTGGCCCTAAAAAGGGCCGTTTCTTGTTGAAAATCAGTTCATTTACTGTATTGTTGGCCTTCTTGGGGAGAAGGACAGCTTGGATGTTGGGAAGAACACCACCCTGGGCGATGGTCACTCCAGACAAAAGTTTGTTCAATTCTTCGTCGTTACGGATGGCCAACTGCAAGTGACGGGGAATAATTCTTGATTTCTTGTTGTCTCTGGCACCATTTCCTGCCAATTCCAACACCACAGCGGCCAAGTAGACTGGGGTTCCGGCACCAACACGTTGAGCATAGTTTCCCTTACGGAGAAGACGATGGATACGACCGACGGGGAACTGAAGCCCGGCACGGGTCTTGCTCTTTCCCTTTACTTTACCACGGCCTGACATAGTGACAAGTTACAATAGTTATGTGTAATCAACAGACTCGCTAAAAAAATAAACTTCCGTCTTCCTTTAAATATTCTACAGTTGGCTCCAGCAGCGAACTCCTAGAGAATCGTCATGTAACTTTCAATTTCAGCCAATGAAATCGCAAGGCGCTTAATTCGAAAACATGACGATTTAGGTTATTCTTTTTCATGCTTCTATTAGGAAGATGTGATTTAAGTTGCACTATATAAGAAATATAGAAAAATTTTATCAATAATTTCATACCGCGAATAGGCAATCTTTCGTCTCTAGTAGACCTTTCCGTCGATTTCCGTAAAAAAAATTTTTTTTTACATATGGGTTTGCGGGAACATTTGAAGTAATGAGAGCGAAAGAGACTAAGAGAAAGCGATTGTATGACGAGGGAAATTCTTTTGAAGTTACCGTGCATGTGAAGCATTGATGTACATGTGTGTGTGTGTTTGATGGGGTGTGGGAGACAGACAGTATGTTGTGTAAGTGAAGTGCTTCTGTTAGTGTGTGTGAAGAGACAGAGTAATGTGTGAAAGAAAGAGATTACTGAAATTTTTTACTCGGTGTATGTGTATATGTATGTATATTACTTCAAAAGTTCCCTCAAGCCCATATGTAAAAAAAAAATTTTTTTACGGAAATCGACGGAAAGGTCTACTAGAGACGAAAGATCGCCCGCGAGGCAATCTACTAGAGACGAAAGATCGCCCGCGAATATAAAAAAAATTTCGTTTATAACCTGATATTCAATAATAAATTTTTAAAATATAATTTAATTCCGGGTCAAATCCACTATCCCGCTTTCGTAGTTGTATGTAGGAAGAGAATCATATAATGTCCGTTTCTTATCTTAGGATACGATTTGGCTGCTATGTTGGTAACTGTGGTAATATTTGATATAGTTGGTGCGGTTAAAAATATAGAAATGGTTGGTAAGATATTGCATTTTGCACTAACAGCTTTATGCTATAGGTTTTTATGATGGATAAGAAGTAGTAGTAGTAGTAGTAGTAGTAATAGTAACAGTATAAAATGTAAGATTTTATTTGGAAAACGAACCGACTACATTGTTTAAAATAAGCATATGGTGATTAACTGGTGAGGATGAACACCAACATAACAGCTAAATATACGATCGCTTTGTATATTTAGCGTATATTTAGTGTTTTATTTACTTTGCCAGGTAGTCTTAGGATCGACTAGTCACAGCTAGCTAGCGCCTTAAGTAGTACCACCCGGTTCCGGGTTCAGTTCCACTGCGTGGCACCTTGGGCAAGTGTCCTACTATAGCCTCGGGCCGACCAAAGCCTTGAGTGGTCTACTTTGAAGAAAAATGTTTGACTGTCCTTAAGGTTGTTTTGCTTTTTTTTCAATGCTTCTAATTGTTTTGTAACGAAAAAAAAACACAATTGTCTTTAAAATAATATACACCGTATATCGTTGAAAAATATTTCCTAAGCTCCAGTAGGGGCTCGCTATTAACTTAGTTTTTGCAGTGTTGCGCCAATCAGCTCATTTGCATAGTCAAGTCGCTGTAGGATCGACTGGCTAGCGCGGATGCGCGCACCGGGTCCAGTCTACGCGACTAGTACCTGAAAGAAGTCCGTCGTATACATACATGTACAAAAAAAAAATAATGTACCAGTTGGTTGATGTATACTGGAACACCGGTAAAAAATTGTCTTTGTACGAGGAATAGAAATCAACATCGTTATGAGCATAAAAACGTAAGGAGTACGACAAATTCATCTGGAAGTTAAATTTATTAAATTACAGTACCATAAGCTAATGGAAACAGCAACAAAATAATACCGCGTCTCTAATTAGTTAAGGGCGTATTCTGGTTGTTAGAAATTGCCATTTTTCAGTGCACTGCCCTGTTATTTTGAAAAAATGCAGCTGAACAACGTGCAATCATGCAGTTAACTGATATGTCAGCATTTCCCCTCTGATTTAATCAATTTAAGATGATAAAAATCTTGGCTGTAGAACTGAAAAGTGTGTATCAGGTTATGAAGCATCAGACATACAGAAGTGTTCACTGTGGAGTGGAAGTTTACATAAAAATACACAGCTTGCTTACCAACCACATGGTCCCGGGTTCAGTCCCACTGCGTGGCACCTTGGGCAAGTGTCTTCTACTATAGCCTTGTGAGTGGATTTGGTAGACGGAAACCCAAAGAAGCCCGTCGTATATCATCATCATCCTTTAAACATCCGTTTTCCATGCTAGCATGGGCTGGACAGTTCGAACCCGGGTCTGAGAAGCCAGGAGGCTGCACCAGGCTCCAGTCTGATCAGGCAGTGTTTCTACAGCTGGATGCCCTTCCTAATGCCAACCACTCCGTGAGTGTAGTGGGTGCTTTTTACGTGCCAGGGGAGGCTGGCAACGGCCACGATCGAATTGGTGCTTTTTACGTGCCACCGACATGGAAGCCAGTCAAGGCGGTGCTGGAATCGGCCACGTTCGGATGGTGCTTTTTACGTGCCACCGGCACAGGGATCAAAACTACAATTTCCATTGATTTTTGATGTTGGTGTACTTGACTCAATAGGTCTCCTCAAGCACAGGATCGAAACGGTGTTTCTTTACTTGCCACTTGCACAGGAGTCAGTCCAGCGGCACTGGCAACTGCTGGGTGCCAGTCATAGGATTGGTTCAATTTCAATTCCGATTTCACTTGCCCCAACAGGTCTTCACAAGCAGAGTCTAGTGTCCAATGAAGGGAGGTTGGCATGGGTGCCAGTCGTTGGATAAGGTTCGATTTCGACTTCACTTGCCTCAATAGGTCTTCGCGTGTCCAATGAAGGAAAGGCATGCATAAGTGGGCTGGCTACATCCCTGGCAAGGGACACGGGATGGACTCACTTGTCCTGCCAGGTCTTCTCACACACAGCATATTTCCAAAGGTCTCGGTCACTAGTCATTGCCTCGGTGAGGCCTAATGTTCGAAGGTTGTGCTTCACCACGTCGTCCCAGATTTTCCTGGGTCTACCTCTTCCACGGGTTCCCTCAACTGCTAGGGATTGGCACTTTTTCACACAACTATCTTCATCCATTCTTGCCACACGACCATATCAGCGCAATCGTCTCTCTTGCACACCACAACTGATGCTTCTTAGGTCCAACTTTTCTCTCAAGGTACTTACACTCTGTCGAGTATGTACACTGACATTACACATCCATCGGAGCATACTGGCTTCATTCCTCGTGAGCTTACACATGTCCTCAGCAGTCACGGCCCATGTTTCACTGCCATGTAGCATGGCTGTTCGTATACATGCGTCATACAGTCTGCCTTTTACTCTGAGCAAGAGGCCTTTTGTCACCAGCAGAGGTAAGAGCTCCCTGAACTTTTCCCAGGCTATTCTTATTCTAGCAGTTACACTTTCAGCACACCCACCCCCCGCTACTGACTTGGTCACCTAGGTAACGGAAGCTATCAACTACTTCTAGTTTTTCTCCCTGGAAAGTGATGGAAGTTGTTTTCTGCAGATTTTCAGTGTTTATTGCTCCTGAGCATCTGCCACATACAAAAACTATCTTCCCAGTTAGCCTTCCTTTGACATTGCTGCACCTCTTATGTGTCCATAACTTACACTGGGTACATCTTATAGAGTTTCTACCTACACCATTACAGATTGAGCAGGGCCATCTACCTGAAAGCGTTTGTGGTTTGTCTAACTTCCTACTTATTAGGACTTTGGTTTTAGCTAGGTTGACTCTAAGGCCGTTCGATTCTAATCCTTGCTTCCACACCTGAAACGTCCCCTCCAGTTCTGATAGTGACTCAGCAATTAGAGCAAGGTCGTTAGCATAGAGGAGCTCCCAGGGGCATGCAGTCTTGAATTCATCTGTTATTGCCTGGAGGGCTATGATGAATAGGAGAGAGCTGAGGACTGAACCTTGGTGGACTCCTACCTCTACCCGAAATTCTTCACTGTACTCGTTGCCAACCCTCACCTTACTAACAGCATCCCTGTACATGGCTCGCGCGGCTCTCACTAACCATTCATCTATCCCTAGTTTCCTCATTGACCATCAGATAAGGAATCGGGGGACCCTGTCAAAGGCTTTCTCCATGTCAACGAAAGCCAGGTACAGAGGTTTATCTTTGGCTAGGTATTTCTCTTGCAGCTGAATACCAGGAATATAGCATCAGTGGTGCTTTTCCCTGGCACGAACCCAAACTGCATTTCATCTAAACTGACTCTCTCTAATTAGTTGGGCTATGACCCTCTCCGTGACCTTCATTACTTGATACCTCTGTAATTATTTGTATCTAAGGCGTCACCTTTACCTTTGTAGCAGTTGACTATTATGCTGCTACACTAGTCATTGGGTATGACTCCTTCGTGTATCACCTGGTTAACTATACGGGTGACTAGGCTATAGCTGACACTGCCAGATATTTTGAGTATCTCTGCAGTAATATATATATATGTTTGTGTGTCTGTGCTTGTCCCTCCAACATTGCTTGACAACCTATGCTGGTGTGTTTACGTCCCCGTAACTTAGCGGTTCGGCAAAAAGAGACCAATAGAATAAGTACTAGGCTTACAAAGAATAAGTTCTGGGGTTGATCTGCTCAACTAAAGGCGGTGCTCCAGCATGGCCGCAGTCATATGACTGAAACAAAAGAATAAAGCATTAAGTGTGATTTAGGAAAACTAAAGTATGTGGATTATCTTGAATAATAATGTTTTCACTTGCAACTGATGTTTGAGACAAAAGATTTAATTCTTGAGATTTTCATTTTGAGAAGAGTGTGAGTTGTGGTTTGACAATTATGAAAGATCAAACTAAATTAGCTTCTTAACCACAGACATCACATCTGAATAAAGTGTCTGCATCAGCTGCTGACAATGCAAGGAAAGAATGAACAGCCTGTGTGTTTCCTGAGATTTGCTAAGCAGCATTGTGTTTTACAGTTCTGTAAATATTTTATAAGCAATCAGTGATTTGGTGTTTGTCAAAAACCGGTCAAAACAACATTATTTCTGCTGATATATTTTGATTAATGCAACAAAACTTGCAACATGAAAACTGCAATTTTAAACTGAAAATATACTCAAAGTGTACAACTATTTTAGCTGATAATTTTCTTTAGTTGAAGGAAATAATTCATGAGATGCACACAGAACAACATCCATTTATTTCTTACTACATTCTTCCAGATTCAAACAGGAATGTCTGTTAGTTTTATTTTCAGAGAACAACTTTTTAGCCAGGAGTTGTTATGAACACAAAATGTCTGAAAGGAGATGGTATTCCTTGATGATATAAAACAGCCATGAATCTAGTGGAACATATCAAGATTGAATAAATTTGAGGAAATTTGATGGTAGCTGTTAATAATTGCAGTTTGATGATGCAATGTCTCTTTTATGACTTTTTTAATCATCTATTGACAGAATACAAAAAAGTTATTGATGCAGCTCCCTGGCTTACCAATTTTCAGTCAAACCGTCCGACCCATGTCAGCATGGAAAACGGGCGTTAAATGATGAAAATTTCCAGTCAGCATTTCTAAGATATTCTCTAAAAGAAAATTGATATAAAATTTATTGAAAGGAAAACCTGGTTTTCCTTGGCATAAACGAGTTTATCAAAATAAAATTGTGAAACCACGTTTTACAGCAATATCTAAAACATGGAAATATTTTATCATTGCTTTAATTTTATACACATTTTTAAAGTTATATTTTAAGATACAGAAACTAAATCTACTATCCAAAATATATTCGGTAGTACAAAAATCAGTGTTTAATACGATTAATTACAAAATTTACTCTATTTACAGGTTTCGGGAAATTTTAGTTTAGTTTTTGAAGAGTTGTTTCCCTTAGACTACAAATTTGAGAAGTCCCTCATTTATGTACATAATACGAAAGTTATGAAGGTAAGTTTTAGACAGCCACATGTTTAAAGGAGCATTAAAAGATATTTGGTTTTTCTGACATGTTCAGTTACTGTTTCATTTTTGTCAGCTGTATATTAATGTTGGTTTTGGAAATCTGCACTGTAAAAGAAGCAAAAATGTTTTAAAAGCTATCATCGGATAGAAAACAAAATATGCTTGACAGTTGGCCTCAACCTTGAACAAGATCAAAGACGTTCCATTAATGACCATCCCTTTTTTTTTATTATTATATCGAAGTCTTTCATTTTACAAGAAGTGAATAAGAGGAATCAGCTGCTATTTCATCGACTCAAAAAAGAAAAAACAGAATTTAAATCTATTTGTAAATTTACTAAAATATATTTTTGTCTTAAAATCTTCAGTTGTATTATATTCACAGTAATTCATGACATCCTTTGGACTTCTTATGAAATACAAGCAAATTTACCAAGTTGGAAGCAAATATATTTCATGGCTGTTTGCAGTTTCCAGCCAACCAAAAAGATCTAAATATCTCCTGTTGCCCTTTCAAGCCAGCTTTTGCTGACCATTCCATTTAGAGAGTAGGTTCAATAGACTTACACAGGTGCAGAATATCATCCCTACTCACACACCATTTCCTGTTTTCTACTACTACCATATTCCATTCTTACACCACCTGCCATATTCTCAGATTTGCTATTATACACCACAATTCCTACAATCTTTCGCAACATTCCTGTCTGCTCTGCTTTTCTACTTCTCTAGCTTACCCCATCGCCATACTTATTAGTTGCCATCTTGCTCATCATATCCCGCTTCATCTCTTTTCACATTCTTATGAAACTACTCTCTCTCACCTTGCGTCTTTAGATGCTCTGCTGTCCTGTCTCCAGCACTTGTTTTCTTTCTAGTTACTCCCACCCACCCTTGTATAATGCAAAGCAGAGTTCTATCTCTAAAGCAAGACATCTGATATGGAACCATCTTTTAGTCAAGGAGGCTCTTTCCTTTTACCGTTCTGTTCTTTTATAAGTTGAATTCTTTGGTGCCAGGGGCATGGAAAGAAACACCTAATATACTATGTAAATTGGTTGGTTTAAGGGAGTACAGCTGTTGAAGCCATACCAAGGCTGACATTAATCTTAATGTGGCCCTACAGCTACTTGGATTCCTGTCAAACCATCAA
Source organism: Octopus sinensis (assembly GCF_006345805.1). Classification (NCBI taxonomy): domain Eukaryota; kingdom Metazoa; phylum Mollusca; class Cephalopoda; order Octopoda; family Octopodidae; genus Octopus; species Octopus sinensis. The sequence continues at coordinate 92,655,114 of NC_043005.1, read as the reverse complement.
ACCCATGGAAAATAGACGTTAAATGGGGACAATGTACAGGAGTAGACATGAAAATTAGCAAATTTTAAAAATGGCCAGAAGGAAATTACTGAAAAAGTTAATAACATTTAATGTTGTGTGCATTATTTTCCTCATTGAACAAGTTTGATGCTTAGCTTCAATCTTTTCCACGCAGATGGTATTTGAGTACTTTTTGTCAGTGGTTTATTATTATTTTTTTAATTATAAATAGGCAATAGTGGTGTGGTAAGTAACTTGCTTACCGACCACATGGTTCCCAGGTTCAGTCCCACTGCATGGCAGCTTGGGCAAGTGTCTTCAACTATAGCCTCTATGTATATATGTTTGTGTCCTCACCATCCTTGACACCCAATGTTGATGTGTTTACATCCCCATAACTTAGCAGTTCAGCAAAAGAGACCGATAGAATAAGTACTAGGCTTACAAAGAATAAGTTCTGGGGTTGATTTGTTCGACTAAAAGTGATGCTCTAGCATGGCCTATCAAATGATTGAAACAAATAAAATATGAGAATGTGACTCCATAGTATCTCATCAAACACATGAATTGTTCTCACATTAATCGCTTTCGGTTATTTTGGGGGGAGGGTTTCTACAGAAACCCACCTTTTCGACTGCGGGGATTCCATATCTGCCATACAAAAAAAAAATCGGCATTTCAAAATTTTAATTCCTCCCCCCAGTTCACTTTAAAAAAGAAATTTTTAGGGCGAAAAGAAAAAGAAACCCCTCCCCTCCTACTAAAATAGAAACATAAAGAGTATATAAACAGAAAACTCAGTCCAAGCTAGAAACAGCCAAACCGAAAATGCAGTTTCTTTTGCAGATTCGAAATCTTCGCAGTCGAAAAGGTGGGTTTCTGTAGGAAAAAAAAAAGTGGGAGGTGCAGTCCATGTCCTTTACTTCTGCCCCCAACATCTAAGTTTCAAACTCATTCACACCCAATGCAAGCTACCTACTGATATAGAACTGAGTTTTCACATGAAACTATCTCGCTAACAAAAGCCTTCATGTGTAGCCCAGCCTTCTAGAAATAACAGCTAAATCCCTGTCAAGTTACACTTACAAACTTAGAAAGAAAAAAAATTAAAAACCCAAAGTGTAATCATAGAGTATTCGCACCCCACTCCTTTTCGATTTAAAAAATTTTTTCAACTAAATCCGATATTTCGGCTACGAAGATGCAGATTATGCTTTAAAAAAGGGTTGGGGTGGAATTCTGGTTTCAGTACCCCATATACACCTTTTGGAATTTTTAAAAAACTTTCTACATGCAGAAATTCATGGTTATGCAAAACCATTAAAGAAGCTTTAATGCCCTACTTAAAACTTTTTTTTTAAATCAGCATTTCAAAATTTGTATTTCTAGTTTCTCTTAAATCATTGAACTTTTTGTCACCAAGTGTGGTACCCCACTCAACTTTCCCATTTTTAACTCTACTGAATCCAATGCAGATTGTGAAAATAAAAAATCTTGCCAAATAAGTTTATATAAAGTTTAAAATTGATCTTTTATTACCCACGAGGGGCCAATACAATCTGATTTTGGGGGTCAAATTAAGTTTATATAAAGTTTAAAATGTCAACCGACAAAATACCGAATGGGTAAAATGTTTTGACTTTTACTCGTTATAGTTATTTTGCATTGCAAACCAGAGAATATTTCAACTTCACTTTTAAGAAAACCTTCGAGTGTTTTACAATTTTAAAATTAAGCTTCACCGAGGTCCCCCCCACCCGAGTCCTCTCTCCGCCCAACATCGTTCGCCAGCGCGCAATCTATTTTTTTCCATATTCATTTACTACACATATTACACTTTCTTACTTTTTGTTCGGATCAAATACTGGAGGTTAACTAAAACGAATAAAAAAGGATTTTGATTTTGTAAAAAAAATTTGCCTATAATTTGGATAAAATTCGTTCGGCCATTTACGCATGAAGTGAGCCTAAATGGTCTCTCCTCATGCTAGAAATAACAGCGGTGCTAAAAGCCTTCATAACTTATCTTTACTGATTTTAGTCGCCTGACTAGACTAGGGCGGTTTTCTGTGAAACTATTCACATATTGGAACAGACATGCTGAGAATCGGCAAATTTGTTTAATTCAGATTGAATCGAATGAAGGAAAATCACCAACTGGCGCCAAACTATTCTTACGTCTGCGCAGAAAGTCCAGACAACATTCGGCTTTCGCCGTCCATCTTGGACCCGCTTAGTTTCGGTCCAGAACTTATTTTCCAACAACGGTGGGGATTGCGTTTTGAAAGGAAGAATCCCTTCCGCCAACTTGCTTTTCTGACAGCAACCAACAATAAAATGTTACCTATTTATATTCTGCAGTCCATAACCTTATTACAGCTCGCCTCCACGTCGCATAAGCCATTCCAGCAAAATATAGGGAGATGTACTTGCATAGCAAGTGACCTGGCCCGATAGTTTGCTGGAACGAAAACAATTGCAGCGTGGAAGGCATTTTATAAGCCATTTAAGAAACAAAAACCGTTCGCAGTGAACAGGACGCAGTCCCAAAGCGACGAAAACATTGACATATTAACGTTTAAGTGAATCTAACGGCTTTTGCATATAGACTATAGTGAAAAGATTGCAACCGTAAATATGATACGATCATGCGACACTTCCATATTTTTAGGCTCAACATTGCATGAGATCACATTTATAACATTAAATATAAGCATATCAATAGTAGAAGAGGTGACTCAAAGTAAGATATATATGGCCCTGAAAAGGGCCGGTGTGTGATGAAGCTTCAGAATCTTGAGCTTAACCCCCGAATCCGTACAGAGTTCTGCCTTGTCTCTTCAGAGCATAGACGACATCCATGGCGGTGACAGTCTTCCTCTTGGCATGCTCGGTGTAGGTGACGGCATCACGGATGACATTCTCCAGAAATACCTTCAATACACCACGGGTCTCTTCGTAGATCAAACCAGAGATACGCTTGACACCACCTCGACGAGCAAGACGACGGATGGCGGGTTTAGTGATACCCTGGATGTTATCTCTCAACACCTTCCTGTGACGCTTGGCGCCTCCTTTGCCCAATCCTTTTCCTCCTTTACCACGTCCACTCATGATTAATTTGTTATTTCTAGAGATTAGGTAGAAGCATATATTTACATTTAAACGGACGTAGCAGAAAACATCTCAATCAGCAGATCACGTGCTCCGAAGCAGCGAATGAACAGCGTGATATCAGCAGCCGCTTTGGGGGGGGGGCAGCTGTCGTTTTCTAAATCTAAGGAAGCTATCTTCCCGCCCAAATCTTTCTTTCCCTAACGGTCACACTATATAAAATGTGACCATTACTCGCGTCACATTTCGTTCGCTGACATATTCGAGATGGCTCGTACTAAGCAAACTGCTCGTAAATCCACCGGTGGGAAGGCTCCACGTAAGCAACTGGCTACCAAGGCAGCCAGGAAAAGTGCCCCAGCTACTGGCGGTGTGAAAAAACCTCATCGTTACAGGCCCGGTACCGTTGCTCTTCGTGAGATCAGACGTTACCAAAAATCCACTGAACTTCTCATCAGGAAGCTTCCTTTCCAGAGACTTGTTCGTGAAATCGCTCAGGACTTCAAGACCGATCTTCGTTTCCAGAGTTCTGCCGTGATGGCTCTTCAAGAGGCTAGCGAAGCTTACTTGGTTGGTCTTTTCGAAGATACCAACTTGTGTGCTATCCACGCTAAGAGAGTGACCATCATGCCTAAGGACATCCAGCTTGCCCGTCGTATCCGTGGCGAGAGAGCTTAAGTTGCTTTTAGCATTGTAAAATGGCCCTTTTTAGGGCCCCTATATTATATCGAAAGTCCCCTCGGGTGATATGCTTTTCGATTAGTTAATTTTTTTTTTCAGGTTTCTGCTTTGAATTGACGAATGGAATCCGATCAGTGATGGTCAACCCTCTTTCTTACACGTATGTAGTCTTAAGATTTTTTATACACGTATACAAATTAGAATTGCTTCCATTTCAATTAAATCAAGTCTACTGAATCGGGTCTCCACTTATTTCATGCATATAAAGAAAAAGAACAGTTTCTGCAAAACAAAATCTCGCCCCCTAAGTTTACTTCAACAAATACGACCGTTTTCGCACGAATTCAATTTATAGAAAACGTTCAACTTTTCCGCGCATTTTGGTCACTGGTGGGTCTTAGACTTACCTAAACGCGAAAGCTAAATCTAAACAGATTGGGTACTACTAGCGAAGACTGGACGCAGTCGCGCTAGAATTCTAGTCGTAAGTAGTCGATCCTACAACGACTTGCGCGTATGCAAATGAGTTGTGTTGTAGGTTGGAAGACAACCAATGGGTCTAATTAATGATCAAGACAAGGGTGGTGAGGGAATATATACATACACACACATAATACTCATATGCACACACATTATATATATATATATATATATATATATATATATATACCTGAATGATGTACCTACTGTGGATGCTGTCTAAAATCTAGTAAAAGAATATATCACACATATCTATTTGTATCGGTGTGTATATACACACATGATTAAAAACTAAAAGAATATATCACATTTTATTTGATTTGTGTAAAACTAATCATATACATTGTTCTAAGAAATAATTTATTTACTTTCTTAAAAAATTTCTTTTATTTTATTCTGTAAAATCAACTAATTTGCATACGCGCGAGTCGTTGTAGGATCGACTACTTACGACTAGAATTCTATCTAAAGGAAAAGATCCAAATAAATATTTTTTTACCCAAAGAAAAAAAAATAGATCGACTAGCTTGCGCGCGCACCGGGACCACTTTTCTTAAGTAGTACCGAAATATCGATTTTTTTTTCTTCACAAGGCCTGGGATTTTGTAGGAAGAGACTCGTCGATCACATCGACCCTGAAAGGATGAATACTAAAGCCGACCTTGGTTGAATTCAAAGCGTTAAGATGGGCAAAATATTCCTAATCATTTCGGCCAGCTCGTTGCCTTTTATTTGAGGATAGGGCTATTTAGTAGATATTAGTTCTGGGGACTGCACAAGTTTGTGCCTCCGCGACACTCGTCAACCTTTTCGCTAACACCTTGGCCAAAATCTTCACCTCCGCTTTCAGCAGGGTGATGGGCCTAAAATTATTCTATTCCCCTTGTCCGGGTCCTTCCTGATCAGCGTCACCGCTCCCTGGTGTACAGACCTGGGAATCCCCCCATTCTGGTTCCAGTTCGCGAAAACGCTGGCCAGTATTGGTCCGAACAAGTCTGGCATATTTTTATATAGTTCGTAGGGCAAACCATCGAGTCCCGGCGCCTTACCTCTGCCACAGTCGGCTATGGCCTCAGTCATCTCCTCAGGTGTGATTGACCCTTCACAGCTAAATCGTGTGACGTGATGTCATTTAGGAAACGCCTCTGTTTCCAGTTCGACATAAAATACGAGTCCATTAGATATAGTATAGGACTAGCAAATAGAAGCCATAAGATCTGGCGACGGGACCCGGGTGAGGGTGAAGAGACTGGAATTAAACCATGGATTGTATCGTCAGAGCTAGAGTTCGCGCAATGGGGAGCGAGGGAATTAAGGATGTCTGAGTTTTTAGACGCAGCAAATGATTTGAGTTCAAATACTGGCGATTCATTGGTTAAAATTCGAAGAATTAAACTACGTTAAACTTACAAATTTATCAAAAGAGCCAAGTGAAAATAATGTTTTCTTTTGACACATTCTACCAGTATACGAAGTTTCAAATTGTTTAGTTAACTAGAAATTGGGTTGAATTCTGTCTATCTAAAGGAAAAGATACATTTATTTTGTGTTTTATTTACTTTGCTAGGTAGTCGTTGTAGGATCGACAAGTCATGACTAGCCAGCGCAGATGCGCGACCACTCTTAAGTAGTACCGATATTTCTAACAAGCTATTAAATTTTGGATATAGGATCCACAGTAGCCCAAGTCGATTTAAAACGATGTAACTAAATATATTTATTTACCTATAAAAAGGTTTACATAGAGGGGACGTTACAAGGGACAACAGTTGGCTGCATTTTAAACTCTTCATAATTTGAGGGGTAAAATTTATGAGCAACTCCTTTCACTTGCTTTTGTTTACCACTTCCGAAGCTACAAGTTGATGCAACAGATAACGATTATTTCAATTTGGCGCCTCGTAACTTCATTGGTTAAAATTTAAAAGTCTGGTGACATGATGCCTAATGAGCAACTACTACGTCATGGAGCCGACTAAAGCTTATTTAAAGGTAAATTAATATATACTGGCTTAATTTGCTGTTTGTTCGCTACATAATCTGCAACCAATTTGAATTATGTCTGGACGTGGTAAAGGAGGTAAAGCCAAAAGAAAGAGCTCATCCCGCGCCGGGCTTCAGTTCCCTGTCTGCCGTCTTCTCCGTAAAGGAAACTATGGTGAGCGTATTGGTGCCTGGGTCCCTGTCTACCTGGCTGCTGAAGTGTTGGAATTGGCAGGAAATGCTGCCAGAGACAACAAGAAAACCCGAATTATTCTCCGTCACTTGCTGTTGGCCATCCGTAACGACGAAGAATTGAACAAGCTTTTGTCAGGAGTGACCATCGCCCAGGGTGGTGTTCTTCCCAACATCCAAGCTGTCCTTCTCCTCAAGAAGACTCAGAAGGCAGCCAAGTAAATTACTTATTACGGAGGCATTTGTTCTCTCGACCCCGGTTGCGATTTGTTTTCAAAAACAAACTTTGTAATAGTATATTAGTGTTGACTGGAGCCCTCTTTCCATTAAATTTTTGCTCCTTTTTCATAATTGTATGAATTTGTGTGCATAAGATTCACCGCAAGAATTTTCTAAACTGCCATTTTTTACTTGGCACTCCCTAGGGTTTCTGAAAGAACAGGTGGTTGACCATTCTATGTTTGATATGCATATACACATATTTACACCTACATAGAATCACGCATACACATACATATACTTGCATACATATATACGATCACATCAATATATATATACTAGCAGCATAGCCCGGGTATGTAAGAAACTTTGTCGATAAGCAATACCCTTTACCTTTTTACCCTTTTTTGTACTCATTGAACCGTTACTTTGTAAAATGAAGCCTAACAAGCATTCAAGGCACCGTTCCCTTGCATGCATGAAGAAAATCTATGACAGTCAAAGTGCATTTTCTGGTTTTGTTTAGCACACCCAACCCAGTTCTGCGGGATCAGTGTCGCGACAGGAACGCATGAGTTGGGAGTTTGACAGGCAGAGGTAATAAGGTTGCACACGCCGGCCTTTTTGACACCGCCCCTCCCCGAACCCAAGTTGGGTTCGGACCACAGCTAAGCCCTACCTAATCCTAACTTAAGTCTAGCGAAAAGGGGCTCGGGAGCCTCTAGTAGGCAACGACTAATCCCGATTTAGTCCTGGTCTGGAGTTTCGGCAGTTCGAGCCATGGCTGTGTATGCGGCGTTAGCAGCTTGGCGAGCTCTCCTCTGTTGTGGTGTTTCGGCAGATCGGGCCATCGCTGTGTTTGCGGCATCAGCAGCTTGGCGAGCTCTCCTCTGAGGTGTTTCGGCAGATCGAGCCGTGGCTGTGTTTGCAGCGTCAGCAGCTTGGCGAGTTCTCCTCTGCTGTGGGGTTTCGACATCGTGTCCCGGCGGTGCTAGCGGCGTTAGCCGCATTCTGAATGGCCCTTTGTTCGGGGTTCTCGCAAGCTCTGCGTATGGAAGCACAGGAAGAAGCCCGCATGTTTTGGCTGGACTGTTGCTCTTTCGTCAACTTCGAGCGGAGGGAAGATCTGTACACTGCGGCCCTTGCAAGTCGAGTAGAACGGTAAGCTTTTTGCGAGAGGTGCAAGGCGGTTTCCTCGTGGATCTCGCGTGCCCTTCTAGCCCTAGCAGCCGATGCCTTGGCCGTCCGAGGGCTGAGGAGGGTCCTTCTCTTCTTGGGTGGCATTTTGGTGGATAGCAATGTGTTTGGCAAAGGTGTAATAAAAAGGAACATGTGGGGTAAGTATCCCAAAATGTACAAAAGCGGGCAGCAATGTGAGTGACAACAACGAAAGAGCGAAAAGGGACCAAACTGAACAAACGAATGGAAAAAGTTTTTTGGTGCACACGACAAAAGCGGCTTATGATAAACCAAGAGTTTGCAAGTAGCGTCCGAGGACCCTTAGGGTACGTCAAAAGTTTAAGGTAAAACGTTTGGGGTGGTAGTTATAAAGAAAGTTTAAACAAAAAAAGTATTCGAATAACTTGCGGCTGCAGCAACAATTAGCAGAAGTAGGCCAACGTGTGAAGCGAGAGAAGAAGTGGGAGTCACAAACTATACGCGCACAACTGAGTGTGTCAGTGCATGGGATTGGCCAAAGGGTGTTTAATTGAGAGCATTGTTCACCGTTTGGGGAGCCAATGGGAAGAGCTGCAATCATCGTGTCAAGGAAAGTGCGCACACAACCGGAAACGCATCTACAGCCCAACATTGCTCGGGTTTGAAGCAAAAGGAAAACATATGCCATTTCTAGTAACCTTTATGATAAAAGCGGCAAAAATCGACTAAATCGCCTGAAATCCGCCAACTATTTAACAAAAGTCAGTTTTATAGGGTTCACATGGTCGGTCTCAAAGTGAAATGGTTTTGTCGATTTCTCCCAATACTTGTTAACTGCATTGACAAAAGGTCGTTAGTTTGACATTTAATGCAAACTTGATGTCCAACATCGGTGTAGGGAAAATGTATGTGAACTTTCAAAAAATATCGCAGAAAAATCGGTTTGCTATGTGTGCCACGTATGATGTAATTAACCGATTTTTTCCAGTAATAACGTATCCTATTGGAATCAAAAGGGCCATATAGCTCCTTGGGGCAGACATAATGCTCGCTGTGAATTTCAAAAAAAATTCCTGCCAATTTGTTAAAGATATTGTCGAAAATATGTCATCTTGAATTTGAACGCGATTTCCCAAAATGGCATGATTTTATGGATTTTTTCTGGTGGTTACCATCAGAAAACATCGATAAAATCATGGAAAACTAACGTCAGAATTAAGTTCCTTAGGGTAACATTAAGTTTCACCATGAGTTTGGTGAAAATCGATTGCAAGTTGCGAAAACTACAACGGAAAATGTGTTGCATATGATAAGCTTAGATTCTCGACCCCATGTCGAATTTATCGATTTTTTCAGAACTGGGGGAGCTTTTCAAAATTTTCACTGCGTTAGTTTTGACTTATGACATTGGGCTATGTGTGTGTCAAGTTTCATCAGAATCGGTTGAAAGCCGTGGCCAGGGTGAAGGTACAACCTGACAGACAGACAAACTGCCTTTTATAGAGATATAAACATACAAACTTGTCTACACATATATATATACATCCATATGCGTATAAGCATGTATAATTGTATATATAAAAAACGGAATTCTTTCATTTGTATATAAAGATATAGAGAGAGGGTTTTTCCTCTTTTGTGTATCATTTTAACAGATTTAAGACATAATAAAATCATGGAGAAATTCCCAAACGATGTTGGGTCGCTAGGGAGAAATTTCTCAAAAAAGCTCTAGAAAAGCCTGGTGGAAACACCCGTGCAAAAGCACAAGGGAGCCACCCCACCAAACAATAACAGTAAGTAGAGCCTTTTTCTCCTTAACCTTTTTAAAACATGGCAAAACTCAGAATCGGTAGCATAAATGTGAGAGGCCTCGGGTCACCTGTTAAACGACCTGAGGTCTCATAGAGTGGATGTAGCAGCCATTAGTGAAACCAGGCTCTCCGACTCGCTGCCCTTTTCGGTGGATACGAGATTTTTCTATCTCCGGGAGCGGGCGTTGGTGGTACTGCGGTTTTGTTTCGGAAGGGCCTGGATTTGAAAATGAGGACAGTCTTCCTGGATCCGGAAGGTAAGTTGGTTGTCCTCGACGTAGACGGTGGTGCTTTCAGACTTCTGGCTGCCTACGCTCCGACAGGAGCAGGGCAGTCCGATTATTTCAAGCGTCTGGAAGCTTTCTTGGGAACGTCACGCACTCTAGTGCTAGTTGGGGATTGGAACGCTGTCTTAGACGAACGTTTCGATCGGGTGAGCACGAGAGCATCTAATAGGAGAGGGGGTGCAAGAGCCTCGCCAACCTGCTCAGGCGCTTTCAGCCGTCCGACAGGTTTCGACTAGACAACCCGAATGTAGACTTGGACTAAGCGCATCGGGTCGTCTAGATCGTACTTAGATAGTCTTCTGTAGGACAGCATAGGGTGTCCACAATTCCACTTAGTCGACTACACGGACCACAAATTCGTGATCTTACATAGACAAGTTCCCGGCTACTGGAAGCTGAACGTGTCATTAACGGCGTGCAAAGCCTTCAGAGACCGGATTAGTTTATTAGTTAAACGGGCGCTCACGGGGGCAATCATCAACAACAACTGGTGGTTTGCTCTCAAGAGAGCAATTAGAGCAGAGTCGATTAGGTTTAGTAAGGCTCTAGCTATAGAACGTAGGAAAAAAGAGCGGGATTTAGTTAGAAAACTAGACGAGGCTCTTGAGACAGGCATCGCAACAGACATGTTGGCGGCTAGGTTGGCCCTCGACCAACACTTTGACGCCAAACAAGAAGGCTGCGTTGTCAGAGCTAAGGCGCGTTCGCTAAGCGGGGAGGGAACTAAGGCTGCGTGGTGGAGGCGAAATGTGGCAACAAAGCGACCATTCGATCTTTGGTGGACCAGAACGGGAGCGAGGTTTCCGATGTGTGCAGTGTTTCAGCGGCACTTTGATCAACTGTTTGGGGTGAACGGTGGGCCAATGTGCTAGCCAAGAGATTGGTGCTTGTCGTGGACAAGCTGATTGAAAAGGCGCAGACATGCGCCGTGCCGACCAGGTCGATACACGATAATCTCCATCTCATGCGCTACATCATAGATAGGGTGGGTAACGACACTGGCGCGGTTGGGGCTTTGATCAATTTAGATCAGAGTAAAGCCTTCGACCACCGATACCTGGCAGCTGTTCTCAAGGTAGCCGGTTTCGGTCCAGTCTTCCGCGGGTGGATCGCTGCTTTGTACAGCAACATCTGCTCGGTGATACGGGTGAACGGTCACCTTTCGGAGCCGCTTGACATCTCGCGTTCGGTTCGCCAAGGATGCCCTCTCTCCTCCCTCTTGTACGTATTGACTCTCGAGCCATTACTGCGCAAGTTGGAGGCTTTGAGAGGCATCCCGCGCGATCTAGGAGGTGGAAACAGCGTGTCTGCCTATGCCGACGACATCACCGTGATGGTGTCAAGCCACAGTCACATTGACCTGATTAGCGAGACACTAAACGAGTACGAAAAGATCCTTCAATGTGTTCTAATGCTCCTCTTGAGTCATTGCAAGTGAACATGTGCAATAAAGACATGAGTAGAGAAGCTCCATTCAGGGAAGGATTGAGCATAATTTTTTAGGGAAGAGAGACAAGGGTAAGAAATGCCTGATTGAGATGGTACAAACCTCAGCCAGATCTGAAGATAATAAGTTGTAATTTTGTTGTTTATACCTAAAACATGGACTGGATCTTTTCCTTTTGAACGGCACTTTGTAACATTCCCCAACCCCTAACCCTAAATCTAAAATAGATTGAAATGCAATAGATCGAGGATCTTTTCCTTTTGAACGGCACTTTCCAACACAATTTCTAGTTAACTAAACACTTTTAAACTTCGTATACTGGTAGAATGTGTTTATAAAACATCATTTTCTCTTGGCTTTATTGAGAAAATTCTATAGGTTGTAAGATATTTCGTCTTTAATTTCGAGCATTTCGGCAATTTTAACCAATCGCTGACGCCCATTTAGGTAAATAACATTCTGTGCATAATGAATATGTCCCTCCTTTAAGAAACAGATTGGGTTTATTTACATTTGTGAAGAAAAAAAGATACCTTTCCCCAACCTCTAACCCTAAATCTAAAATAGATTGAAATGCAATAGATCGATACTAGGGCCATAATTATGGGTGACATTTTCATTTGACACCGCTAGAAAAAATCCCATTTTCCGTCGCGGTGTCGTATGAAATTGTCACTCATAATTATAACCCTAGTATCGATCTATTGCATTTCAATCTATTTTAGATTTAGAGTTAAAGTTAGGGTTGGGGGAAGGGTATCTTTTTTCTTCACAAATGTAAATAAACCCAATCCGTTTCTTAAAGGGGGATATATTCATTATGCACAGAATGTTATTTACCTAAATGGACGTCAGCGATTGGTTAAAATTGCCGCAATGCTCGAAATTAAAGACGAAATATGTTACAATATATATAATTTTCTCAATAAAGCCAAGAAAAAACTATGTTTTACCAGTATACCAGTATTCTCCCAGTATACGAAGTTTAAAAGTGTTTAGTTCACTAGAAATTGTGTTGAAAAGTGCCGTTCATAAGGAAAAGATCCCATGGACTGATTGTTTATACCCGTTACACATTGATTACACATTTCTTTCATTATGTTATCGCAGTTTTGTAAGATTTGGCTGTTATTTCTAGCATATAAATAGCCTGCTTGAGGCGGGGGGGGGGTAAAAAATTGAAATTTTTTTTTTTTTTTTCAGAATCATAATCTCCGTATTGTTGTACGTATTTCGCAAAAAAAAAATTTCCGGGGAAAGTGAAAACTGAAGAAATGGGGAGCGGGGGAATTGAAATTTTGAAGTTGCGATTTTTGAAAATTTTGGTTTTTTTCAGAATCGGAATCTCCATAGCCTAAAACGTGTGTTTCCGTAAAAAAAAAAAAATTTAAGCGGGGAAGGGTCTATTTACATATCTGCCATCTGGACCAAAACTTGAGTACGAAAGTGCGGCGCAGTGTCGATTGATGAATGTTGGCTTTACCTAATACAAAGCAACGCGTCTTTAATCGTTGGGCAGCCATGATTAATGATTAACGAATTGGACATTGGGCAGGACGAAGTTTGAATTAAAAAAAGCCTTCTTTTGAATTCATTGCCGACAAATTCCACTTTCCCTGTTGCTTTTATTCGGGTAAATCTCCATGTTGATTTAATTCTCAATCCCATTTAGTTTTATTTCTCTTATGAATCAACATATTTAATCAAGTTCTACTTCCACGAAATTTCACTGACAAGGTATATATTACACTTTAACACTTCATCTCTAACCAACTGACATTTCTTAACAATATGTCTAAATAGTTCTATTAATTTATCTAAAATAGAACTATTAAATTACATAATGAATAATCGGTACTACTTGAGAACAGTGGTCCCGGTGCGCGTACTCGCGCATCCGCGCTAGCTAGTCATGACTAGTCGATCCTTACTTGGTGTTTTTGTGTGTTATTTTGTTAAAAAAATTATTTATTTTGTGTGTTATTTACTTTGCTAGGTCGTCGTAGGTTCGACTAGTCACGACTAGCTGGCGCGAGTGCGCGCACCGGGACCACTCTTCTTAAATAGTACCCGATACCTTCCAATCCTTTTGGTGTTGCTAAAATAAAGTTGCCAGTCAAGTGTTCTTCTTTTCCTCTTGTGCCTAATCAGAAATTATACCCAACAGTAAGTTTTAATAGATTAAGGGATGTTCCCTCCACCTCTCACACCGACTCTTATTTTATAGCTTACGGTTGTAGACGTTGTTGCTGTTGTTTTTAATCCCATGTCAACCCTGATCGAGGAGACTTTATCGAAGATATTCTGGTTGTGGGCACTTTTAAAGTGGGACGTTTCCAATGTGTCCTAATTTGTATCTTCCCTGTTTGGTTGTCACTTTTCAATTTCTTTAATTTTGTTCCAATTGATTTCAAATTTATTGGGGCTTTGTATGCTCGTTATTGACATGGAATTCATTTTCGCAATAAATCAATAAATAAGCAGTTGATAGCTTTTAAAGTTTGCAATTTTGCGTAATTTTAGCTAATCGAAAGCCACGGACTGTTTCCATAGTAACAAACCAAATGCTTACGAAAAAACGTGTTTACTAACTGATATTTTACGCTGTTTTTCTACTCTTAAATATACAAAATGTGTTCTTTTTTTCCGCATTAAATGCATATTGAATGCGTAAAACTACAAAGTGTGTGTTGTTTACTCATTTTTTTGCTTATTAAATGCTTAGACTACGTGCTACCATCGCAGTGTCGACATTATTGTTTTGTCGCCTTAGGATTGCAGTCACGCACAAAATGATAGTTTCCAAATCCTGTTTTCTGACTGGATAAAAATTGTCAAACTTTAAACCTCTGTAACTTTTTTAAAAACAATTTCTGGGACAAGTGAATTAGGCCCCGAGATTCAGCATGAAAAATTACATCAATATACCGAATCTCCCAAGACAGCGAGATGTGACTTGAGGAAAATTCTATCATATCGAATAGCCCTGTATTTGGTTTCTTCTTCAGCTCACAACTTCTTGAACTTTTTCCTTTTGTAATTTTATTAACCAAAATTTTTATAACTTTATCATCATTTCTAGAGTTTGTGAGGATATCAAATAGTCTGTATTGATCAGAAGCAGTAGATTAAGGGGGATGGGCAGAATTGTTAGTGTCACACACATTGCTGTGTGATAGTTTTAGTTACAGCCTATATGGTCTGAGATCAAACCATGCTGGAGTCAACTTCACCTTTCATCTTACTGAGGTCGATAAAATAAAGTACTAATTAAACACTGTGGTCGATTAATATTCCTATAATGCATATTAGGTATGAATGGATTTACAATAGATAGAAAAGGCAAGGTATATCTCAGAATCCCCAGGGGATAGAAAATGGGGATAAGGATTGACAGATGGATAAATATAACTAGAATTTAAAGGGAGAAGTGTTTGTTTACATTCTTAAGTATTGGTTTGTCCAGTAGCTCTCAACTTTTTGTTGCTCAGAATCATCTTTCACAGAATGGTGTTTTACAACCTCTTTAAGAATAAAGAATAGATTATTTTAATCAAATGGGACCTTGTTTTCACAGCACTTTATTATATTTTCTTATATTATTCCATCTGGGATGTGCTTCTTTTTCTCGATATTTCCTTTGAATGAACATTAGTAACATGGAGAAAGGAGATTTCCAGTTTTCTGGAAAAGTTTACCCATTTACACACATACATGTACAGATCAGATACATGGTGAGCCTTCTGTAATGGCAGTCATGTATATGTATATATGTGTGTCTATAATGTTGATTTTCATATTTATTCTTAATACATCTTAAAAGCACCCACTAGACTCTCACAGTGGTTGGCGTTAGGAAGGGCATCCAGCTGTAGAAACTCTGCCAGATCAGACTGGAGCCTGGTGCAGCCATCTGGTTTGCCAGTCCTCAGTCAAATCGTCCAACCCATGCTAGCATGGAAAGCGGACGTTAAATGATGATGATGATGACATACACATTCAAATCTGTTGGGATTTTTTTGCAATAAATATGGAAATCATTGTTTCACATCTCACTGTACATGGTGCAAATATAGACAACAAAAATGTGATGGCTATACAGTTTTCATTCTTTTTGTAAGTAAATTATTTATATTTACAGATCTTCTCAATGGAACCACTATCTCTGAATGTCACCATTTCTCAAGAGAATGGCCGAAGTATGCTTGCCAATTTTGATGTTGAGAAGAAAATTGGTAAGGGTCAGTTTTCAGAAGTGTACAGGGCCAGATCAAGACCAAATGGAAGTGTAGTTGCTTTGAAAAAAGTTCAGGTAAAACTTTAGAATTATTTGTCTTGAATTTTTTAATTCATTTTTGAAGTTCTATATTTTCTTGCTTTCTTCCTTATTTGATGTTTATATAAAA
The DNA here is from genome assembly GCF_006345805.1 of Octopus sinensis. Lineage (NCBI taxonomy): Eukaryota > Metazoa > Mollusca > Cephalopoda > Octopoda > Octopodidae > Octopus > Octopus sinensis. Next base: position 92,639,333 of record NC_043005.1, on the reverse strand, counting down.
AAAGTTCTCTTGTTTCTGCTCACCAGTAAGTTCAAACTTCTGACTCAATAGGCATGTTCTCTCTCTGATCGGTCGTGTTATTCTTTGCTCCGCAGTGAAAGATTGTTTTTGTGCTGAAAAGTTTGAAAATTTGCTGTTTTGGTCGTCGAGACCACTTCTTTTCTGCTGTTGCAGCAGAGTTTTGCTGTTATATCCCCCTTGTTTCAAGGGGGAAGTGACGAAAAACATGAATTTGCAACCAATTTCTTCCGAGTCAGAGGAAAACGTTGAAAATTTGTTTGAAGGCATGAAGGCAAATATGTGGGAGGAGGAAGGTGAAAGTAAAGAGGCGTCTCACGCGTGCGTTACAAAAGCAGACGACAAGATGTCTAGCAAGGCTACTAAACAACAGGAAAAGTCAAAAATAAATTTTGCGAGTGCAGCAACTTGCCCCTGTGATAATATAGTTATAAATCAGGAAGAATTAAAGAAGTGCCAAAGTTTATTAAAAAGAGAAGGTGATAATGTGAAGTTGTTCCCTCCCAGTGAATTAATTTACGCGACGGAGAGGAAGACTGTAATATACAAAACATATCATGTGAAAAATAGGAAAATTGACTTCGTGCCGAGGGAAGTGATAGAAAAATGCTTGAGGCCAATATGGCAACAGACATGTTATATAACGAGGGGTAGTCGCTTCGGCACTGTAGAGGTGTGTTTCCCTAGCGAAGAAAAAGCTAGGGAACATTCAACAAGAACATTGAAGTCGGAAGATGTAGTTCTCCTTCCAATTTATTTAAGAAAGAGAACATCGAAAATAACGATCACAGATATTCCACCCGAAATAGATGTAGCCTTTGTCATAGCAGCGATTCTCTTAGGCAAAGAGGAAGAAATTGCCATTCTTCAGTCTAAGAGATATCGCCACATGAACTGGTTTGGACAGGATTTAGAGCTTGTGATCCAAGCAAACTCCTCAGACTTAGAAAGATTGCCCAGTTCCCTCACCATTGGAGAAAATACCAGCATGATGGTAGTAGTCGAGGAGAGAAAGCCCAGGTGTTACAAATGTGGCGAGAAAGGCCACATAAGGTCGAGCTGTAAGAAGAAGACAACCAAAGAAAATGCTGCATAAGAGCCAAGCACAACGCCGAAGACAACAACCACACCGCTAGAAATAGCGGGAGAAAACAATGACAACAACAACATCCAGGAGTGGGTCACCATAGAACCTTCAAAAAGAAGACGGAAACAAAAAACCCACCCTCTTCGGATACACAGGACTATGCTCCGAGACAGACAAGCGCACCCACACCCACAAATACAGTAGCAAACACACACACACTGGAAAAAGCACACACACCTACAAACACCCACGCTTCTACAAGCACACACACCCCCCACAAACACACACTCATACACCCCTCCACAATCACCTAACATAAAAAAAAAAGAAACACCTTCATGGCGATAAATAAAAATAATAAACTATTAAGAGAAAAAAATTATTTTAATGAAATCGGCGAAAAAATATATCGCAACAGATGTAAATAATACTATTTCTGAAAATGTTGAATTTTATACTATAGATAACTCTATTTTGAACTAAAAAAATCTTTTGCGGAGGACGTCGGCCCGTTACAGATGAACTTTTCGAGCCATCTGTACAGGCAATTCAAGAAAAAAATGATCTCACAAAACACAACACTCACAGACAGAAAAGAGGAGGGTGAAACAACACCCTCTCTTCCGTTAAAACAGTTAGTTTTAAACATTCAACTAATTTTTCACATTCTCGTTTAAACTCGGCTGTATAAATATTTGCGGCCTGGGGTCGTATTGGAAGCAAGGCTACCTCCTTAACGACCTTAGGTCGCATCGTTTGGATGTAGTTGTAATTACCGAATCCAGACTGATTGGGCTGCAGGCTTTTTCGCCCCTTCTAAACGGCTACAAGAAATACGTTTCTCCCTGTCGACCTGGAGGGGGCGGAGGAGTGGCAGTGCTGGTCAGGAAAAACCTGGATTTAGAGATTAGAACTGTTTTTATAGATCCGGAAGGCAGGTTGGTCGTTTTGGATGTGACACACAGCAGTGGTAAAGTGTTCAGGCTGGTTGCTGTCTATGCTCCCTCCGAAGGAAAAGCTGGGCAGAAAGAGTATTTCAAAAGCCTAGAGAATTTTCTTGGCACGTCGAACACGTTAGTATTGCTAGGTGACTTCAACATAATTTGCGATGCACGCGTAGATTATGTTGGCTTGAGAAAGAATAGGAGGGGATTACCTCAACGATCAGCTAAGTCGTTTCGAATTGGCAGATCGATTCAGACTGGACCACCCAGACACTCCAGTGTGGACCTGGGCAATCAAACGACGGGTCGTCCAGATCTTACATAGATAGAATCATAACTAGAAGGAAAGATAAGAAAATACTTAGCTGTCCACAACACCATATCGTCAGCTACAGCGATCACAAATTAGTAACCTGTATGCTCGACATAGATAGCATGTGTAGAAGAGGAACCGGTTACTGGAAGCTAAACAAGTCGCTATTGGACTGAAGCTTACAGGAATCGGATTAAACAATTAATAATGAAGACGTTAACCGGATCCATTATCAACAGCAAATGGTGGTACGCCCTGAAAAGAGCCATCAAATTTGAGTCAGTTACATTTAGCAAAGAACTAGCTAGTGCTAGAAACAAAGTAGAAAAGGAACTAGTTAAGGCAATAGATGAAGCAATGAGGTCAGGCAGTGCATCAAAAGTGTTAGCGGCGAGGTTGGCACTCGACCAACATCTCAAAGCTAAACATGAAGAGTGCATTGTCAGGGCTAAGATCCGTGCAATGAGACAGGAAGGGATCAACGCAGCCGGGTGGTAGAGGGCCAGTGTGGCAACAACTCAACCATTCAATCTTTGACGGGCTTAAATGGTCGATTAGTAAACGAACCCGAGGAGATGTGCAAGGTGTTTCACAATCATTTTGCCCAGCTATTTGGGAGAAGCTCGCAGACTTCCTAGCCAGTTTGCCGCGTCTATCGAGGCCGGACGCGGAATCTTGTGAGGCGCCGATCACAGCCAAAGAAGTTGAGGACGTGTTGGCAGACTGCGGCGGGGACTCGATAGTCTGCCTTATGAACTCTATAGTAGTATGCCAGACTTGTTTGGGTACCTACTTGCATGCGTGTACACCAACTGGCAGCAGAACGGGAGAATTCCTAAGTCTGTGAGCCGAGGGGTGGTAGTGCTGTTAAGAAAGGACCCAAACTGGGGGATTTAATTGATAATTTTCGGCCCATCACTCTGCTTAACGCAGAGTTGAAGATTTTGGCCAAGGTCTTAGCAAAAAGGTTGGCGCAGGTCGTGGGTGAACTTGTTGGCGAGGCGCAAACTTGCGCCATCCCTGGAAGGACCATCCACAACAATCTCCACTTTCTATGCTATGCCTTAGAAAGGGTAAATAGGATTCCTGGCAAGGGTGGGGCTATGGTCCACTTGGACCAATCGAAAGCGTTCGATAGGGTGGACCATCAGTATCTGGCGGCGGTCCTCACGGCGGTTGGCTTCGGCCCGACCTTCCGCGGATGAATCAACGCTTTATACAGCAACATCGAATTGGTAGTTCGGGTGAATGGTTTCTTTTCGGAGCCGTTCTGCATTGAACGTTCAGTACATCAAGGGTGTCCTCTCTCCCTGCTTCTCTACGTTTTGGCCCTCGAGCCGTTGCTGAGGAGGTTGGAAACTATGAGGGGCACTCCGCAAGATCTAGGGTGCGGAAAGTCAGCTTCGGCGTATGCGGACGACATCACCGTCATCGTATCCCGAGCCAAGCACCTACAGTGGGTGGCTGAGGCCTTAAGGGACTACAAAGCAGTGGCAGGAGCGAAAGTCAACCGGAATAAATCGGTTGGCTTGCAACTCAGCACCTGGAGGGGCAAGTCGATGTCTTCCGACAGCGTCGTAGGACGTTGGACGGAAGGGCCAGTGAAAATGCTTGGAATCTGGTTAGGTCCAGATCTCCAGATAGAGAAGAATTGGAGCGAGGTGGCTCTCCTAACTCAGACCTGGTCTGAGCGGAAGCTGTCCTTAAAAGGGAGGGCGGAGGTTGCAGAGGTGTTTATCGCCTCTGTAATCACTTACCACCTGACCATCGTGCCTTGCTCCGATTCGTGGCTGAACAAGCTGGAAACACATGCTCTTTCGCTTTTTGTGGAGGGGCAGCAGACCTCTTGTAAGGCACTCTATTTGCTGCCAAAAGCCGCTGAAGGGTGGGTTAGGGATGCCATGGCTAAAAATGCGTAGATATGCGCTCAGGCTTAGGCACCTCTGGCTTTACCTGGACGGTGAGCAGTGGTGGTCTCCGTTCGTCAAGCTGTTATTTCCACAGTTCACATCATTTACCAAACTGAACCCATGGATCAAGTGTAGACCGAGGTTGGGCGTGTGGCATGTAGAGTGCCATCAGGCACTCGTGCTTCTCTCCCAGTCGGGCAACGCCGGTGGCGGGGGTACTACCTCATTCTTCTATAGAGGGTTAGTAGAGTTTAAGTGTGACGACGTCCTGGGAGAAACCCTGGGCTTTGACGAAAATCAACTGGCCAGCCTGTTCCAAAGAACATTCGGTCCGGGGCCTATGGATAATTACCAAAAGTCCCTGGCCTGACAATGTTACAGAGGAGCTTTACCGGTTCGAGATAAGCTCTTTAGACATGGGTGTGCACCTTCGCCGGTTTGTGCAAGATGCGAGCGGGACAGTGAAACTGTCCTGCACGTGATTGTGCAATGCCCCAAGGTGACTGAACTTTGGGCTTGTCGCATTTGACAAGAGTACAACTGTCGAGCAAATCTGTAATTAAGATAGTTCCGCCGACCTCCCTGAATAGGGAGAAGCGAACCTGTTTTCTCTCGGTAGTTGCTATGGCGAAAGAAGTAGTATGGAAGACGAGAGTAAAAGGAATCGCAACAAGCATGTTTATCTCCAGTCTCGAGCTAATCAACTTTTTCGTTTTCCACATGAAACGGAAAATAAGGCTGGAGAAGAAATGCCTGTCGCAAAGTGTGTTTCGTAAAAGATGGAATTCTATAGCAAGTATGTTGCGAGTGAAAGAACCTGTTTAATTGAGAATGTAAAAAAAGAGAAAGCAAAGTCTTCAGTGTGAGTATGTGGTTTGTGGGGTCAACCGCGTCCTCCGCTTCATTTTTTGTTATTCACTCATTCTCATTTAATTGTATATATTTTAATTGTTTGTTTATTCATACGTTTCGTCTCATTCGATACCCTGGCCCCAACGTTTGTTTTGTTCCCTCTTTTTCTCAACCTTATGGTGAATAAAGAAATACTCTCTCTCTCTCTCTTTTACCATAGTGCAGTGACCTTCTTCTTGGAGCTGGCTTTTCTCATATCAACTTTTCTCCAGCACTTCCTTTCCTACTCTCATCCTTCATATTGTATTTGTCCCTGAGGGTAGACTATTAAAAAAAAAGTTGGGGTGTATAATGTTTAATATTGAAAAGCAAGCTATGATGATAATTCTTTGTTATTTTAGATTTTTGAAATGGTTGATGCAAAAGCTCGTCAGGATTGTATAAAAGAAATAGATTTATTAAAGGTAAAGCCTGTTTGCTTTTTCTATTCTTTACACACACACAGCACACATAAATATTGTGAAAAATTGAAATAAACACCAGTGTGTGTGTGTGTGTGTATATATATATATATATATTAGATCTCTATAACAGAATACAATAAAGGGTTCCCCTGATAAGCATCCAAATGTACTTGGAACATCCAGTGTCGACTTCCAAATAACTGCAATGGTGAAACCTATGTAAGAATGAAATATTTATAGTGGTATTTATTTTAATTCTCTCCTACATATGCTCTGTATGTCATAGCTTGTAACACTACTAAGTACAGTGGTCGACTAACCACCATACTGGAAGCTGACTAGATAATAATAATAATCTATAAGGAGCTCTGACTCATACAGCAGGTTTTAATTTCTGGACCCGGGTGATGTATTGTGTTCTTGAGCAACAAACTTAGTCTCACATGTGTGGTACACTGTGCACCTGTTCAGACGACATTGATTTGATGGAGATAGTCGGTTAATGTGTCACACAAACATTTCATCACTATAAATAAATCATTTGTACAGATCATTTGGCAGATGCTGAACGTTCATATGTCGTCTTTGACAGGAGAATCCATCGTGTGTGTGTGTGTATATATATATATATATATATATATATATATATATATATATGAGGTGGTATCAAAAAGTTCTCAAACTAGTTATGTTTGATAAAAAATAACTTATTTACCTAAGTTTTAGCATCATTTCCTTCGAAATAGTCACCTTGTAAAGCAATATACTGGTTCCAGTGTTCCTGCCACTTTTGGAATCCAGCTTAGAAGTTGTCTTCTGTAAGCAGGTCGAGGACCTTCTGCAATTCGCTTTGGATTTTGACAACGGTGTTAAAATGGTGACCTTTGAGTTGGGGAAGAGATGGAAGTCTGCAGGTGCTAAATCTGGTGATTAGGGCAAGTGCAGAAGCAATACCATATTGCTTTTGGTGAGAAATTCTTGAGTGAAGAGAGCTCGGTGACAGAGTGCATTGTCATTGTGAAGAATCCAATTCTTCTTGCTCCACAGATCTGGGGTCGCTTTTGCTGAATGTCCTCCTTCAAACGCTTCAAAACATTGCAGTAGAGCCCTCGATTGATGGTCCAGCCTTGGGGGTCAAATTCTTGATGCACAACTCTGTGGAATTAATAAAAGTGATGAGCACGCTCTTGATTGAGGTGCGGCTCTGTTGCGCCCTCTTCAGTCATGGAGATGAAAGCTTCTTCCATATTGACAACTGCTGCTTCATCTCAGGGTTATACCCATAGACTCAACTCTTGTCACCAGCGATGATCCTGGGTCATCAGTGGCATGCTGATGGTGATCTTGACAGACTTCGACATGATGTTCTTTCTGCTCAGTGGTCAGCAGGTGGGGGATAGACTTGGCAGAGACACACCGTATGTTCAATTCAGATGTTAGGATTGCCTGCACGGACCCATACGACAGACAACCAACAACATCAGCAATGTTGTTGATTGTCCTCTGATGATACTCATTGCAGAAACTGATAAATTTTCCCTGCATTTTTAGGGGTGACGATCATGGCAGGTCTTCCAGATCGCTCATCATCTCCCAGGGACATTCTTTTGCTTTTAAAGCACCCATGCCACTCAAAACACTGCATATGACCCATTAACCTCATCACCATAAGCTTGCCAAAGCATGCTCAATGTCTCTGTAGCAGACTTCTCCAAGTTTAATGCATAATTTCACATTGGCTCTTTGTTCCAACTTCCTGTTCATGACAAAATTGCAGACTACAGCGTACATGTGATCACAAAAACACATATTTCACAACTTGTGACGTAAACACTGCCTCACAAAGTTCATTGCCAGCTCTCACTGTGCACACAACTGTGTGCTGCAGAACTAGTCTGGGCACTTCTTGATACCACTTCATAAAGAGAGAGATAATGAATATTTTTTTATGCAAGCTAAGATTGTTTTGTTTGTATCGTATAATAGTTGTTGGTTCTTTCAGTTTATGTGTATGTATGCATCATCTTAAATGAATTTTATATAATCCTTTGTTTTGTATTTTTATTTTCTTTACAGTTTTTGGCTGATTTTTATATATCCTTTATTTCTAATCAGTTTATCTGACCCAAGATAGAATTCCATTAAGGAATAATTGACTGAGAAAGACTTTTAAATAACAATGACATTACAAAGTACTCATCAGGGACAAAATGTCATATTAGTATTGCTGTAGACAACCTCTTGTGCTGGTGGCATAATAAAATGCACCCAGTCATGCTATGAAAGGGTTGATGTTAGGAAAGGCATCAGCCATTAAAGGCCATGCCAAATAACATAACCTACACAATAATGAAGATGGCTGGTTGTCTTGTCTCTGCTGCTGTTTATACCAGATGATGAAAAATCACAAAAAGCAGTGTGATGCTATGAGACGCATTTAACCCATGCTAGCGTGAGAAAAAGGATGTAAAATGATGTTGATGGTGTATGGGAAGTAATATTGTGTTTTGATGTTTTAAAAGAGTAAATTTGTTTATTGGCCTGTGAACAGCATGTTGGTTTGTCCCGTACAAATTGACAAGTTAACTGTTATCATTGCAGCAACTCGATCATCCAAATGTTATAAAATATTTAGCATCGTTTATTGAGGAAAATGAACTGAACATTGTACTTGAACTTGCCGATGCTGGAGACTTGTCCCGCATGATAAAGGTTTGTTCTATTAGTAATATTATTTGGAGTACAAAAGTGCATGGTAGACTGGCAGAATCAGTGAAGTATTATACAAAACGGGTCTCTATATTAGTGTAGATGCCAGGTGGCATACGAAGGTGAGTAGTCGGCAGAATCAGTAGAGCACCACACAAAAATGCCTTGCTATATTTTGTTAATTACATTTTGCATTTAAATCGTACTTTATTGATCATTCTGGGGATCAATAAACTAGTGCCAGTTAGTGTTCCCTAAGTTGTATGTATGTGTACACATTTTTCAATCACTGCACTAAAGAAATAATTGTGCACATATCCTGGGTATGTGCACATACTTTTGACACTTATGTGTTGTTGTCCCCTTGCCTTGACCTTACATAATAGTTGTAAATGAGTATTGCGGTCATGCAAGCAGTCTCCTATGTTTCCAGTCTTTTGTGTAAGCATGTCTGGTCATGGGGAAATATGACCTTATTTGGAAACAGGTTACAGTAGATGACAGGAAAGGCATCCATCTGTAGAAAATCCACCTTAACAAATTCCGTCAGGTGCATGAGCATGGAAAAGTGAACATTAAAACAATGATGGTGATAGTTTTGTCTCAGGAAATAATTTGCACTGTGTAAGATTTTTGTACACTGACCTGTAAAAATCGAAGGGAACATTGCTGTCAAATACTTATAAACTGTGTCCCCTATTGCGCAATCATTGTATTGGTGCTGTGCATATCAAAATATTGCTACTCAGTTTGGTTTCAGATTTTGCACACGGCCAGTAATACAACACCAGTGCTCCATTGGTGTTTTTATTAACCCTGAAGGAGGGAAGACAAAGTCAACCCCAGTAGCATTTGAACTCAGAATGCAAAGTCATAAGAAATGCCACTAAGCACTTTCTCCAGTGCTGTAACAATTCTGCCAGCTTGCCTTAAATATTGCCACTCATTTTAATTTAAAATTATGTGCTTAAAGTTCGAGTCCCACAGATTAGGTTTAGATTTTAAACACTTTTGCTCAAACATCAAAAGCTCTGCTCAGTATTTGGAAACAGTTGAAGTGAATGTTTCTCCTCACCATAATTTGTGCTAGTGTTTGAACCCAATATTACTGTAAAGCAAAGCTGACAGAGGATAATTCTGAGACTAGAGTAATTTCATTAACAGCTAGCTTAATGACTTCTATATCTTGTTATATTTGATATACATCTACATTGTTTTATGCAGTCTTCATATTTGTCTCTCCCTCCCTCTCTACCTTTCTCTCTCACTCTGTTCCTTTTCTGTTATCCCAGCATTTCAAACAGCGTAGCCGGCTGATTCCTGAGAAGACCATCTGGAAGTACTTCATTCAGATTTGCAGTGCCCTGGAGCACATGCATTCTCGTAGGATTATGCACAGAGGTAAGGTTGCTAGTTAACTGCAATCTCTTTTATTTCCAACTAGTAACAAGACAGTGGCAATGATAACCTAGTCATAGAAATTCTGATGCTTTATAGTATCTATCAGCTCATTCAGAATGAAATGGCTGATTTTGAACTGAAAATTTATTTTACCTGATCTCAACAAAAAGCAATGCAATTAATCAAAGTATGCACCTAAATTATTAACACAATCTTACCATTTTATCAATAGCTTGATTATGCTGGCAGTGAAGAATTCTGGAGAACAAGAGATGATGAAATTACGAAAGGCTGTTTTTGCATCTTCTTCAGATTTGAAGTTTTTTCCTTGCAAAAAGTTGTCTAATGCCTGGAAAAAAATGATAGCCAGTTGGTGCAAGGTCTGGTGAATATGGTGGATGACAGAGTACTTCCAAGTTCAGTTCCTATAACTTGAGTAGCATTCTTTGTGCAACATGTGGTCAAGCATTGTCTTGCAAGAGAATTGGCCTGTCTCTGTTTAATTGGTTGATACCAGGTCTCATGAAGCTGTAGTGGATGACACCAGTGCTACACCATTAGCTTTTTTTGGATTGTGTTTTGGCACTTTGTCTCTATCCAACTACTGTGCAGAATGCTTGCTTAATGTTGAAAACAATCCATTTTTCATTATACATAACAATACGATACAAAAATGGTTCGCTTTTATACCATGACAGCAAAGAACAGCAAGTTTCAAGGCGACATGTCATTTGATGCTCTTTCAGTTCGTGTTGTACCCGCTTGTCTAGCTTCTTTACCTTGCTGATTTGTTTCAGATGGTCCAAATACAATTGGAATCAAAACATCAAACCTTGCTGCTAACTCAGGTACAATTTGAGATGTGTCTGCTTCCGCTGTTTCCAGCTCATCAATACCCACCTTGGTCTCAGGTCTACCACGGCTTATTTTCAAGAGTAAAGTCACCAGACTGGAACTTCTCAAACGTACAGTGTGCTCAGGCGCCACATCTTCACCAAACACCTTATTGATGTTTCGAGCTGTCTGGGATGCATTGGATTCACGAAGGAACTCATATTCATAAACAACACGAATTTTTTATCTATCCATACGTTCACAAAAATTGATTTACAAGAGAAAACGCACAATATAATCAAATACCATGAATTGGATTTCGAAAAGTGATGGTGTAACTCTTGAAAGTTGTAAAACAAAGAATTCTCAGGATAACACATTAGAGTTAACGACTGTCAAACTTGGTGCAAAAGAAAATTGGACATTTCATTCTTAATGACCTGATAGTATGGTGCTTCATTGTTCTAGAAACCAGTGAAGCTAATGTCAGCTTTGTCTTTTATTCTTTGTTAGTGTCATAGAATGATGTTGCTAGAAGAAATAACACAACATAGAGATTACAAATGATTTCATTTCGTATAGGAAATTTATATTATTACTAGCAATGCACCCTGGTGTTGCCCAGGTGTTATGACCTACAGCCACATTGTATTATTTGTTCCTTTCTTTTGGGCAGAATTGGCACATGAAGAGTATGAAGCAAACAACTCTTCTTTATAAACATGTTTTTCAGTCATTTTCTGGTGAACGTTTCTGCAGTTTTCACCTACAAATTCAGTCACAACTCTGTGGTTGGCTTAGGGCTATAGTGGAAAACACTTGCTGAAGGTACTATGCAGAGGGACTGAATGTGGAACCATGTGGTTGAGAAGCAAACTTCTCAATCACACAGTTATTCTTGCACCTAATAAGTGTGTGTGTTTATATTTGTTGTTAAATCGAGTGTTGTGTCCTTCTATGCATCTATCTGGGCCACGATTGTGACCTGTGCCTAATGGCCACGATTGTGGCCCGTCACGCTTTCTGTTAAAATATACCCTTTCGTCAAAAGGACACAGATTTACAGTATTTCAGGAAGAAAAACAAAAAATGTGATGGGTCTGCTATATCAGAGGCAACTCTGGGCTAAACAAAACACAGACAAACCGTATTAACCATTCGTCAATCCCCAGTTTCTGCATCGCCCACCAGATAAGGAATCGGGGGACCCTGTCAAAGGTTTTCTCCAAGTCCACAAAAGCCAAATATAGGGGTATCAGTCTAATGGCTTTTTTTTTCTAGAATATTTATGCAGTATATCAAATATCTATGCACAAGCATACCGCCTAGATATGCGAGCATTACTGTCGTGTAGAGCACACTTGAACCTTGTAATAGGGTTAGATGCTGTTCAGAAGCTTCTGTTACTGAAGAAAAAGCACATTCATTGAGATAATAAACACAGTAATAAATAATTAGGTTTGCATAAGTCTTGTAATAAATATCCAAGTAAGATACAAGCAAATGTGGCAAAAAATAAAAGAAAGCAGCAGCAAACAAGAATACAAAGTCATAGATGCTATACAGAAAAGAAAGGAAGATAAATTGACATTTCAGGCAATAGCCCTTTGTCAAGGCAGAATGAAAGGATGGAAAAGAAAAACATGAAAATAACACCATGTTGTTACATATCTGAATGGCAGTTGATAAGTAAAGAAGGTGTCTTCATTAAAAATTATTTTTTTTTTTTTTACAAAATGAGTGAGAAGGGAGTGTATAGAAAGTACACATGGCAATCCTGGATGGATGTGAAGCAGATTTATGTAGGAGTGACAAGTGTAGAAGGTGATTAGTGATGTGAAATGAAATATGAAGAGCAGTATGTTTGTCCATACTGTATATGTGTGTTTGTGAGAGAGGGCAAGCAAGCAGCAAGTTACAAATGTATGAACAAGGTTGTGTTCATCTAGTGAGTAAGGCATCAGCCTGGGTGGTGAAGAAGGGCGATATGAAGCATGTGTGTCTGTATGCAGTGTAACCTTCACGAGCTCCTGCTCTTATTGCAACACCTACAGCGCTCACTTCATGCACAATATCACCACCCTACATAGACCTAGGTCATTTTTCCCATGTTATGGATTATTCATCTGCACTTCTGAAAATGTCATATACTGTATCAAAGACCAACTCTGTGAATTATTGTATATAGGGAAAACTGGTTGGAGGTTAGCTGGTCATTTTAAAGAACATTTGTTTGGTGTTTGAGACAACAACACTGGATCACTCAGGTCTGTAGCCCACCACTTCAAATCTCCAGGCCACTCCCAAGTGCATCTTGCTGTCTGTTAAATTATACAGCATCATGGTCCTCCTCTTCCCTTGCTTTATCATGAACAACAACTGATCTACTTAAACGCAGCTGCCTCTGCCAGTATTAAAAATAGACTTGCTTTCTTCTACTCCACTTCATACACATGCATGCATACTATACTTCACCATTCCTTTTCTACCTATACTCTCACACTGCATACAGACACACACTCCACATCATCTGCCTTCTCTGTCCATACACTCATACTCTGATATCTTGCCCACACCATCTACTAACACTTTGCATTACACATCATACACATATTTGTACATAGACTTACACGTAACTCCTTATTCATTCACACACTCACAATTCACTTCACATCACCCCTTTTTATATATGTTACACATACATAAAATTCTATTGAAATTTGTTTTAATTAACTTTAAATCTCCCTTTCAGACATAAAGCCTGCCAATGTCTTCATTACAGCACAAGGAAAAGTAAAATTGGGTGATTTAGGTCTTGGACGATTTTTCAGTTCTAAGACTACTGCAGCCCATTCTCTTGGTGAGTAAAATGGAGGACATATCTATGTAAATCTCAAGTTTTTATTTGTTTCTGTATGACTTTGTGGTTAAAAACATGTTTGTTTTGGAGGGTTTTTTTTTTTAATAAGCAATCAATGAATATTGCAGAATTGGTGAAGCACCAAGTACTGTATTTATCATTGTATAAGATGCACTCTTACATAAGACACATTTATTTTACAAATATATTTTGTGGAAAAAAACAAATTTAATATATTTCATCATATACTTAATGAAAGATATTTTTAAATGGCTTTGTAAAGGTAAATGTATGATTCTGTGCATGTCTATACAATGCTGTGACTGAAATAAAGTATGACACCATAAATATTTGATATGTTATACAAGTATAATGTTTCAGTTTTATCTTCTCTCAGATCAACTGTGTAATTGTTTATATTTTGACCAAGAGAATTGCCATACAGGGTGTAAAACTCGTATTTCTGGCTTTGGTGTTTTTATCTAATCATTGATTAGCCAGCAGGGTGGCATTTGGCCACTGTGGTTTTGTTGTTATCCACTCATTGCAAGTAACTGATAGGGAGATGAAAATTCAACATTCCTTTCCTCTTTCTATAAGAATTTTTCATTTAGATAATTAAAAAAAATGCAGTCATTAAACAATGTAAGATACTTACCGGGGAAAGAGATACAATGAAATGGTGTAACCTTCCCACATAACTGCTGACATACTTGTAAGAACACTTTTGTAAGTTCGTGCTAATGTTCTGTGATATTTTGGCTTGTTTTTAATAATTTGTTGTTAGCAACAATTATTTTATTGAGGGGACTTATGCTTATTCAGTTCTTTAGCCTATGTTACCTGGTCTCCTATCCATAATTAGTTGCAGGACAATTTTTTGATACATTTAAAAATAAATGAAATGCATCTTGTATGCTAGCAAATTCAGTATATGTAGCAATTCAACCTGCTAAAAGCAGTAATCAAATCCTCTTCAAATCATTCACTATTAATGAAAAAGGAAACATTGGGTTTGAAATTGGGACCATTTCAAATTGTTTAACATGTAATCTCTACCTCAGTGTTAGTCTGTTAAAAACTAGAGAACCACCCCAAAAAAGGGAATTGAACTAATTCATGACCAAGTGTTCTAAAAACATTTTATCCAGTGCAGACATTGCTTTATGGTTAGGAAGTTTGTGGTCTTAGGTTTAGTCCTGCTGCATGGTAGTTTGGGTAAGTGTCTTCTATTATAGCATTGACCTGACCAAAGCCTTGTGAGTTGATTTGATAGGAGGAAACTGAAAGACTGACGTATATATATTTAAGTGTGTGTGTTTACATCTGTAGTTGTCAGTTCCTGCAGTCTTGAATCATGTTGAGCATGTTAAATTTAAGTCTAGCTTTGAGTTAAAACCTTTGTGTATGTTTTTTTAATATAATTTTTATTATTTTCCTCTGTTACAGTTGGAACTCCCTATTACATGTCTCCAGAAAGAATACATGAGAATGGATATAATTTCAAGTCAGATATTTGGTCCCTTGGGTGTTTGTTATATGAGGTAAGTTAAAGAAGGAGCCAAATCTCTTTCAGATTACACATTGTCATCTTAAATACAATGTGACACATTGGATAATGTTATCTCAGATACACCAGGTATAAAAAAAAAGGGGGGCAAGATGGCTTTTGCTGACCTGTTGTTAAACAACTCAAAACATCTGGCAAATGTAGCTGTATGGTTCAGAAGTTCACTTCAAACCCATGTCGTTTTAAGTTTGATCCTATAGTGTGGCACATTGAGCAAGTGTCTTCTTCTATTTTTATTCTGATCTTTGTACATTGTGGCTTCACCACCATCTCTTTTCTGCTTTCTTCCATTCTGCCTCTATCTCTCTTGCTCTCTTCCATTCTCTCTCTTGCTCTATCCCTCGGAGTGGTTAACCATGTATCACCTCTACAGCAGCACACTCATTACTGGCCTCAATTTTGATCACTCCTTTCTCTCTGACCAGGTAACCATGCATCTCTTCTACAATAAGACACCTGTTTCTGTCTTTCTGTCACCCTCCAACCTTTCATCCTGTGGCACAAGATCCCCTTCTCAAATGCCTCATCCCTTCTCAAGATATCTTTGTCTTGTGAGCTACTTGGTGACCCTGCCAGTACCACATAAAAAGCATCCAGTCCACTCTGTAAAGTGGTTGGCGTTTGAAAGGGCATCCAAATGTAAAAACCATGCCAAAACTGACCTCATCTGTGTTTGTGACATGTAAAAAGCACTCAGTCCATTCTGCGAAGTGGTTGGTGTTAGAAAGAGCATCCAGCTGTAAAAACCATGTGAAAACAGACGGCAAAGCATGGGGCAGTCTTCTGCCTGGCCAGCTCCTGTCAAACTGCCCAAACCATGCCTGCATGGAAGGAGGACGTTTAAATGATGATGATATTTCGTTACCTTACAGAAATGCAATTTCAAATTCTCATCTGAGCTAGAACTCAATGAGTAACCACTCATCATTTTAACAGCCACTTTTCTATGCTTTTATGGGTCAAACAGAATTCATTCAGGCAGATTTTCTACAGCCTGATGTCCTTCCTGTTGCTAACCCTCACCTGTTTCCAAGCAAGGTGTTATTTCTCCTTGGCTAGACATGTTTTCACAGGAGACTAGAAGCAAGCAACATCACTTGTATGACTTATGCTCATTTACAACCATCATGTAATAATAATTAGTCAAGGATACACCCAAATACACATGTGTGTGTGTGTATATACACACACACACATATACATTTACTCATTTTTCAATAGGTTTCTTTCAGGTTCTGTCTACCAGAGCCACTGACAAGGCTTTGGTCAGGCTGGGGCTACAATAGAAGATATTTCCCCAGGGTGTCATGCAGTGGGACTGAACTTAAAACCACATGGTTGAGAAGCAAGCTTTTTAACCACACAGTCATGTCTGCATCTAATAAATCCTGAATTATAAACAGGGTCTTCACTAAAGCCCCAATATTTCTTTAAGACCACAAAATTAATTATCACTTTTAAGATTGAGAATTTTTAAGGTGAAGATGGTATACTGGCATGATTTTTTTTATCCTCTAGAATATTAGTAAAGTTCTCTAAACTACTTTCTACTTGGAAATAAAACCAGCTTTTTTCCTAATTGACTATTCTAATACAAATGCAGTTTTGTTTTGTGTATCTTTTGAATATAACTCTCTACAAACTTAACTAATCTATCTGAGGAGTCATTTTCAAATGACCTAGTACTCTATCCCAGAGAGTGATGTGTCTTTATAGCTCAAAGAAAGAAAACTTGGGAAGAAAATATTTTTCTTGTTGAGACTTGATATTTGAGAACATGTATCAGAATATTACTCGCTAATGACAAAGGAATGATTTTGTCCCTCACTGAACACTTTGAAAATTAAACTATACACTAGTCATTTAAAATCACTTTAGTGCTAAGGAGTTATTTACAACTTAGATCATTCACTGAAAATTTATTTTTTCTTTATAGTACCCATCCACCACCACCACCACCACCCCTCTCTCCATCCCTTTTCCTCTACTTTATTTCTTAGAAACGAAGTTGAATAGTTTCTTTGTGGTCTGTCAATCAAATTCCTGTAAATCACACCATAGCATCTTCAGAAAGGGCATATTGCATTATGAGAATTTTTTTTTTTTTTTTTTCCAGATGGCAGCCTTACAATCTCCGTTCTATGGTGACAAGATGAATTTGTATTCTCTATGTAAGAAAATAGAACAGTGTGATTATCCACCTCTACCTTCAGATATCTATTCCCAAGAGGTAAACCATTTGTTTTCTTGGCACATCTTATATGACAGATTGTTTGTTTGCTGTTATCATTAGTTAATCCTTGATCCTCTAAAAAACAGGTTTACTACTACTACTCCCAGGAATAGTAGTCAGAGAGGTAACGGACATAACTGATAGGCTTTTAGAGCCTCACTATTGCTCAGATGGGCAGATCTTCTCAAGCACAGCATACATCACCAGTAATGTTTGTCTTTTATCATCTTGTCTGTGAGGTTCAGCATCCAGGAGTCATTTTTAATGTTTTTCTCCCACGTATTCCTGCATCTCGCTCTTCTACAGGTTACACACACACACACACACATACATGCATGTATGATCAGACTTCAAAGAAGCTGGTGTTGGTCTCATTAGCAAGACTTCTATAATGTGGTAACATCAATGAAAACTGAACTTGCCTCAAGTGGAAAATCCAACATCTTGAGACAGTCTTCCTTTAGGGAAGATTTGTAAAGGGAGAAAAAGCAAGGTTTTACAACCTCAAAGTTTTTTAACTTAGAGAATGTAAAACTCTTCTGTCTCTCATTTCCTTCCTTTCAAATTTTCCCAGAAGAAAGACTCTGTTGGATTTTCCACTCCTTATGGCAAGTTTACTGTAGTTTTTTATTGATTTTATACACACGTGTATGTGTGTATGTATGTATGTATGTATATTTATATATATTCAGATGAATTTGGTTAAAGGCACCAGAATTTTGTATGGCATTATCCATATAAATCAAATAGTGATTATAATCAAAATTTATATATATATATATATATATATATATATATCATCATCATCGTTTAACGTCCGCTTTCCGCGCTAGCACGGGTTGGACGGTTTGACCGGGTCTGGGAAGCCAGGGGCCGCACCAGGCTCCAGTCTGAATCTGGCAGAGTTTCTACGGCTGGATGCCCTTCCTAACGCCAACCACTCCGTGAGTGGATTGGGTGCTTTTTACGTGCCACCTGCACAGGGGCCGGAGGGTCCAGCATCGTCACGATCGGTTCGAGCATTTTAACGTGTCAGCGGCACGGGGGCAACGAGGTCCGGGGTACTTTGGGGATCGGGGTACTTTGGGGATCCAGGGTACTTTGGGGATCCGGGGTACTTAGAATGGGTAGGGGGTATGTGGAATTGCTGCAGAAAGCAGCCCGGGTCTTTGTAGTCACAGCATTTATCGTCACTGAGTAACGTAATTAGGTAGAGGAAAGAAATACAGATATTCTAGAGTTGAGTTGGGGAGGGGGGGGGTCCAGTTGAGGCGGGTAATATAGGGGAGCAACCAGTGGGGAAGGTTGGGGTAAGGAGGAACGATGGCAGGAAGGGGTTGGTGAAGGTTCCTAAGAAATAAAAACGTAGGATATTGAAATAAAAACGTAGGATATTACGAGGCGGGAGGGTACTAAAGGGGATGGTCGGAATGAGGCAGTGTCAGGAGGAAGCGTAAGATCGGTGGGCAGTTGATGAGCTATGGCGCTAGCAGCTTCTCTTTTCACAGTGAAAGCATATGAGGAGAAGGGGTAGTGGGGGAGGGAGTAGGGCGTACCCGGTGTAGATGGTGAGAACAGGGTATACTGGTATTGGTGGTGGGGGGTGAGAACAGTGTTCACCGGTATTGGTGGTGGTGGTGGTGAGAACAGAGTTCACCGGTATTGGTGGTGGGGGCGGGCGCACCGCCAATGGCGGAAAGATGGGAAGAGATGGGATTACGGCTTGAGGTAGCCTAAGGTTAAATTTTGTAGAGAGAGAGATAGGAAAGATAAATCAAGTTATGGCGAAGGCTTGAAAGTAGCCTAAAAGGTTAAATTTTTTCGTAACAATGTATGAATAAACGTAGTAACAACGAATAAAAATAGTAAGATAATGTTTCAGTCACATGACTGCAGCTGTGCTGGGTTACTGCCTTGAAGAGTTTCTAGTTAAATGAATTGATCCCAGGATTTAGTTAGTAAAGCCTGGTGCTTATTCTATTGGTCTCTTTTGCTGAACCACTAAGTTACAGGGACATAAACACACTAGCACCAGTTGTCAAGTAGTGGGGGGAGGGTGAGACATACACATACATACATACATATATGCAAAGTGCTTCTTTCAGTTTCTGTCTATCAAATCTGATCACAAGGATTCGGTTGGCCTGGGGCTATAAGAGGAGGCACTTGCCCAAAGTGCCACGCAGTAGGGCTGAACTGTGAACCATGTGGTTGGGAAGCAAACTTCTTACATTAATCCTATACAATGGTGGAGTTCCTCGTGCTTATCCAGCCTTGGAAAATATCTTGCTGTAGAGCGTTATGTAGTAGCCTATAACAACATAGGACCTTTTAAATGCATGTTATGAAGTTATTACCCAGATTATACTATATATATATATAGATATATATATATATGCACATACTCATACTTACATCCATATACACACACACATGCATATGTGAGGAGACCTATTGAGTCAAGTACATCAACATCAAAATAAATATCAAATGGAAATTGTAGTTGCGATACCTGTGCCAGTGGCACATATAAAAGCACCAACCGATCGTGGCCACTGCCAGCCTCCACTGGCACCTGTACCGGTGGCACGTAAAAAGCACCAACTGATCGTGGCCGCTGCCAGCCTCCCCTGGCACATAAAAAGCACCCATTACACTCACGGAGTGGTTGGCGTTAGGAAGGGCATCCAGCTGTAGAGACCCTGCCAGATCAGACTGGAGCCTGATGCAGCCTCCTGGCTTCCCAGACCCCGGTCGAACCGTCAAACCCGTGCTAGCACGGAAAACGGACGTTAGACGATGATGATGATATATGGTGGGCATCTTTCAGTTTCCATCCAGTCAAAAGACTTTGGTCAGCTTGAGGCTACAGTAGAAAACACTTGCCCAATGTGCCATGCAGTTAGACTGAACCTGACACCTTATGATTAAGAAGTTAACTTCTTAACCACCCAGGTATGCCTGTGTGAATGTTTAGGAAATACAATTTAGATTGTTTTCTTTTATTTTTTATTCTTTTATTCTCTTCAGCTTCGCAGGCTTGTTGAGATGTGTATCAACCCTAACCCAGAACAGCGTCCTGATATCAACTACGTATACAATAAAGCCAAAACTATGCATGCATACAGCTGTGAATCTCAACAACAAGAACAGCAGCAACAGCAGCAGCAGCTGCAATTACAGCAACAGGCTCAGCTACAGCTATCACCTCACCAGTTTCTACAGCAGCAGCAACAACAACAACAACAACAAATGCAGCAATTAACACAACAACAACACTTAATGCAACCTCAACAACAGTAACAACCAGCTCAACTATCCATTGTAGAATATCCAGCAGCTTGTTTGTTGATGTTGTTGGATGATGGCCATGATTGTAGACCATTCTCCCAGCATGTGATATCTCCAATAATAATAACAGTGGATATCTCACTAACTAACATTCCATCTACCACTGATGAAACATCTTTTGGCTATTTGACCTTCTTGAATTACCATCTTACCTTATGTTGCATGTATTTTTAGTTTATGAAAACCTTTTTTCCTCTTTTATCTTTATACTGTCTCTAGTGCTTGGCAAAATCATTTCCACTCTTTTTTAAAATGCCTTCTATTTTTTTCTGGCTTTTTTTTACATTCTGAGTTCAAATCCCCTTCTGAATCAGCTTTGTCTTTCATCATTCCAGGGTCAATTAAGTACACCAGTTAAATACTAGAGACAGTAAGTGCCTTTACCATTTAATGAAATGTAGTGTTTTTTTATTCACATTGGCTTGAATTAATCATGTATTAATCTTGTAACTTCAAGAATTTGATGATGTTATTTTTAAAAATTTTTAGAATGACATTTGCAAGGTAGGAGTGAGTGGCTGATCTGATCAGTTTGGACATAAAGCAGGCAGAATATTTGAGCCAGATATGGCCAGTTTAAATGCTAATGAGTTAATCAACTGCACCATACCTACCACCACTACCCAAATTTCTGGCCTAGAAAGTGAACTGGCAGAATTGTTAGTCTTGTACAAAGTGCCTTCTAGTATTCCTTCTGACTCCTATTCTGAGTGCAAATGCCACCGAGGTCAATTTTGTGGTTAATTAACTAAAGTACCAGTTGAGTATTGGGATCTGTATAATTGACTAACACCTCCACCACCTACATTTCAGGCCTTTTATCTTAACTCCTTTTACATTAACTAATTCCCTTTCACAGGCCTTTTATTATTACCTTCATCATAAATATCTTCATTATTATCATTATTAAGGCAACAAGCTGACAGAATCATTTGTGCGTCAGACAAAAGGCTTTCTAGCATTTCTTCTGGCTTTATGACCTGAATTCAAATTCCACTGAGGTCAGCTTTGCATTTCATTGTTTCAGGGTCAATAGGATAAGCGCCAGTCAATAACTGGGGTTAATGTAATTCACTGCCCTCTATCCACCAAAATGTCAGGCTTTGTTTCTATATTAGAAAGGATTATTCTTAAAATAACTAGCTGGCAGAATCATAAGACAAAATGCTTAGTGGCATTTCTTCCAGCTGTTTACCTTATAATTTCAAATTCTACCAGCTTTGCTTTTCATCTTCTGAGGATTGATAAAATAATGTACCTGTTGAGCACTGGGGTTACTGTAATCACCTATCGTCTCTATTCAAAACTGTTGGTCTTGTACCAAAATTTGAAACTATCATTATTATAGTTATTGTTATAAAGGTGGCAGAAGGAATGGCAAGTCAGTAGATTGTATAAAACGCCTTATAATATCTACTTATGTCCCTTTACATTCAGGTTTCAATTTCCACCTCAGTAAAATTTATTTTCCTTTCATCCCAAGAAAAAAAAAGTACTAGTCATACACTGGGGTAGATCCTGTACTGTTCCTTCCTGCAAAATGTGTGGCTTTTTGCCTAATTTAGAAACTTTTTTTTTTTAGTATCGAACAGGCAAAAGTATTTGTTGTTGGAATTTAGTTACATCTTGAGTTCAGATTCTTCCAAGGTCAACTGATCTTTCCTTGTCTTTATTGTTGATAATTTAGATACCTGTTATGTACTGGGATCACTTCATTTAATTATTTTCTCTCTTCGCAGACTTGCTACTTTTTAACTGCATCTCCTCTCAAAAAAAAAAAAAAATGGGGCTCCATTCCAGTTGATAAACCTTTTTACACCAATGCATCTAAAACCTGCTAAACTATGCCCTCTTTCACATACCACAGCTACACTCACCAACAAAACTACAGCCCCCACTTTTTCACTTTCCAACTGTATCCTCTTTCTCTTCTACTATTCCACTGCTGTTACAATAGCTTCTCTACCTCTGCATTTAATGAATGTGTACTATCTGCGTAACCCTTTAGCATTCAAACCAATGATATCTGGGGGTCCAAATATTCTACTTGTTTTACTGTTTAAATTTGCCAGATCCGGCCTCCCACACCTACCCTACAATATCATTCTAAAAATAATCAATCACATCATGGAAATCTCAAAGCTACAAGATAAAGCATGAATAATTCAAAACAAATAAGTATTACATTTGACAGATTAATCTGAATGCTGAAGGCTTAAAGCCATTCATCCTACTCACCTTTACTTCTCACACACTTCTCTGTTTCACCCTCCCTAAATTCTTCTGCAGTTTGCTCTCTTTAGATGGCATGCTCTCTCTTTCTCTATCATTTTTTTTCATCTTTTTTTAGCATTCGAGAAATTTTCCAACTAAACGTTAACCATGTTTGAGTGACTCCTAACATCCTGTTGAATATGTCTACATCAAAAGTCCAGTACTAAAATGATTTTTATTACAAAAGAGCAATGAACAAGAGAAGGGATTAGCGGTTTCTCCACTTTCATTAGAAAATTCCACACTTCCTCAAAATGAATGTAAACAAGATGCATTTCAGGTCTGGTTCATCATCATCATCATCCTTTAACGTCCGTTTTCCATGCTAGCATGGGTTGGACGGTTTTGACTGAGGGCTGGCAACCAGATGGCTGCACCAGGCTCCAATCTTGATCTGGCAGAGTTTCTACAGCTGGATGCCCTTCCTAACGCCGAACCACTCTGAGAGTGTAGTGGGTGCTTTTAACATGCCACCTGCACGGGGGCCAGTCAGGCGGTACTGGCAATGACCTCGCTCGAATCTTTTACACGTGTCACTGACACAGGTGCCAGTGAAGCGATGTTGGTAACAATCACGCTCGAAATGGTGCCCTTTTACGTGCCACGGGTATGGAAGCCAGTTGGCTGCTTTGGCAACGATGACAACGATCACGCTCGGATGGTGTTCTTGGCGCCCTACTAGCACAGGCATAAGTGCCAGTAAGGCGACGCTGGTAACGATCATACTCGGATGATTGCCTGATGCAATCCCATGCAGGTACTGTGTTGTACAAGGAGTTAAGAGTTAATACTGCTAATTATTAACATGCTAAAGTTGTATCTTCCCTCTGACCCCATATATTCTTGCACCTATATTCTTTTCTCCCCCTCCTCCATACAACTTCATAGTTTCAAATCTCTCTTTACCTGGACTTACTAAACTAAAACTGTTGCCTATTCCTGCCTAAGGTTCTCTCTCTAAGGAAGCCTTTACATGCACTCTTAGAAATCCCTGGCAATTTTTTTTTTGTTCACTGTATTATAAACAGGATTTCCATTGCTAAAGTTTTCTTACCTTGCTTCTGTCTCCTTTCTTTCCTCCAGCAAGCCAGCCATTAACATTATTATTAAATATATTTGATTAACACTGCCAGTTATTGATATTAATACCACCTTCTTGGCTGTAGTTGATCTTTCTACACTCAGTGCTGATGGTATCCACTCTTTATTTTATCAACCATTGTAGGATGAAAGACAAAATGTGCTTTAGCAAGATTTATGGTTTGACATGAACTTTTATTTTTCCTGAAAAATAATGTCTCCCATATTCAATTCTGTAAGTCTCATGTAACACATGTTAGTAAGTATATATTTACATAGACAGACAGATATAGAAAAAGAAACAAAATATCTGTAAAATCATTAAATTCCTCACTTTTCCCAATCTTATGAAGATTGGCTTTTTGGCAAGGAATGGCCACAACTCAATGTTAATTTTTGACAGAAAAGATGTATGTGTATGTGTGCACATACATGCAAAAGTACAAATTTTATATGAAAGTATCAAGAAAATGCTTATTATATATATTTTTTTTAAATTGTGTGATCAACACCTTTAAAACACCTGTCTCATGCTCCTGTTTTACATTTCATTTCTGGTATCCATGAGAAGACACCAAACATCTTAACCCTTTTGATACCAACCAACCTGAGACCTCCCCTGGTTCTATGTTACATATTTTCTGTTTTAAACTGATCTAAATTAAAACCGTCCATTAATTATGTTAATTTATGTTCCAAACACTAGATGACTGTTATTTTATTAAATTCTTCATTATTTTCAAATTGACAGAATTGAAGGCAGTAAATTTTCATAGAAATATGGTAATAAAAGGGTTAAACCTCCTACAGGGAAGTTATTCAAAGAACTGTCCTCATGAAATTGCATTGTAATTTAGACCAGCCATGTCCAGCCCAAAAGTTTTACCTGTTTTATGTCCAGACTGACCAGATTCAGATTTTCTGGTAACTACCCTACAATGTTGTTTTAAAAATACACAATCACATTATGAAAATCTCAAAGCTACAAGATAATGCATGATTAATTTAAAACTGTGTCAATAAATATGCATTGTGCTTCAGAGAAAGCTGAATGTTATAGGATTAAGTAATATATAATGATGCTGAATGCTGTCAGCATGATGTAACCAGTTATATTATTAACTTTATATTTCTTTTTTAAATGTTTTTACCAAATATGTGTGGCTTTATCATTCTTGTTGACTCGATATTTATTACAGTTGATGTATACTGATTTTTTTTTTGTTCTTCCTTTTACCTTTGTAGCTGTTGTTATACTATTTAATGTACTATCAACCAATAAGGGTGGGAGTATTGTTATATTTGAATCCGTCCAGTCTGCTTGCCAGAAGAAAAAATATGGAAAAAAAATTATATTTTGTAATTTTCAATGCTTTTTATGGACTTCTAGTCTGCATCTTCTGAATATTAAACTTTTTCTACCTTTCTTTGAAAATAAGGAAGAAGACAAACAAAAAAATAATGGCTGTGAGAAAAAAATTGTCCACTTGTTGTATGTACTTGTTACTTCTACAAATGAACTTAACAGTAATTAACTCTAATTTTAAATTCTATATTTGTTGTTGTTTAGTCCCAGGCTCGTCTTTATCCTTGGTGGACCTATGATCAAAAGTATTCCAGTTTTCTTTTCTCTTTCCAGGATTACATTAAACTGTTCTTAATGCTTTTAAATTTGGTGTGATTGGTTCTTGTTGCAATCAAGGAGAGATGATATATAAAGAAATAAATCTACCAGTAATTCATTGAGATTGATTCTCTTGACAATATCTCTTTTTTTATATAAAAACTTTGGCTGTCTATTGGAAAGGTTGCAAGATGCAACGAAAATTTTAGGAAAATAAAAATAAGAAATAAGTAGAAATTTTACCGGTGAGTGTGTTATATTATAAGGCAGAAAAAGAAAATGACTCTCCCCAGACACAATAGCACTTTGGCTGTGTTTTTTTTTTTTTTTATACATTATCAAAAGAAATCCATTCTACTAATGTTGTTAACTGTTTCTAGGACATTAAGTTTATAGAAATGCTTCAGTCTCAGATGAAACTTTACACTATTCCTTTTAACCCTTTCGTTACCAAACTGCCCAAAGCCGCCCCCCAAAAATTTTGGTTAATGTGACCAAACCACCCAAACCCGCCCGAATTTACGTATTCATATTTAAATGAGAATATCAGACCAAATCTCTTTAGTACATTCGTGAAAACACGTGATTATGCTTCGTAAACAATTCATCTACAGTTTTGTACAACGATCGACGTGTAATTTTAATTCCGTGAATTTTGGGAGATTTTTTTCGGCATTGATTTTTCTTCAACTTTGAAAATGGATAGGAGTTTCATGTTATCAAGCATTGATTCCGAATTGGAAAATTTGTGAAACAAATACTGGGTACTGTTGTGGATTTAGTTTTTATACAGGGAAACTAATGTTATTGAGCATGGCTTAGGGTACGATGTGGTCTGGAAGTTATTGTTTGAAGCGATCAATGCGGAAACAAACTTACGCAGAACGTAAACAAACACAAAATGGGGGTTCAAATTTCGGAAAATTTGTGAAGCAAATACTGGGTACTGCGTGGATTTAGTTTTTATACAGGGAAAATAATGTTAGTCAGCATGGCCTAGGGAACAATGTGGTCTGGAATTTATCACTTCCATACCATAACCAGGGCCGTACATTATTTTTTGACCGATTTCTTTAGTTCGGTCAAACTTACGGTGGATTCCAGTATTTCACTTCATTCCACCTTTATGGTACACCTGTTGTGCATTAAATTCAACTGATGATATAGTGATGTGCACAATTCTTCTTTATCAAAATTTTGTTGCATACCCATTTGAATATTAGCTGATGATTCATTTTCTATGGTGATGTTTAAACAAAATTTTAATATCTTTACCTTTTGCTCAATTTACGTGGATTTACTTGTAATTAAAGTCACTTCGAGACAAAAGTTATGCAATAGAATTGATTAAGAACCCTTTCTTTAATTATGCTCCAAATATCACAATATGTTGATAAGTAAAAAAAGTTAGTTATTTAATGAAACAAGCCTAAATTCATGATTATTTTAGAATTTAATTGAAACTCATGAGGGGTGTATTTTGGTCAGAAATATAGTAACGAAAGGGTTAATTTGGTTGAGTTTAATAAGTATGATGATGATGTGACTCACAAATTGTTGGATTACATGGGCACCACTAAAGACTTAATTTCATGTAGAATATCTAGGGTAAATAAACTTGGTCAAGCTCTTCCTCATCATCTGTCTCTGAGCTATACCACAAGGAAGTGAGCCAATGAGGGCTTCCTAAGTGGCAGTGACCAAATCTTCAAATATTATTTGTATTGTATTAAATAAGGAGAGGGCACAGTAAATAGCAAAGCAGTCCTAGATATCACCTAAAAAGACAGATGATCTCAACTGGAATACCTTTGATCAGGATGGAGAGGGTTCTATAAACAACAATGACTAAACCACAATATGGGGTTATTCACCAGTTTTATAGCCACTGTTGCCTTGAAGTAAGAGAGTTGCTGTCAGCCCATGGTGCCTGTTTACAGTTTGGTGATAAATTAAGCCATTTGGGAGGAGTTGAATGTTTTGACCACTAATACAAGACAGTATCATTTGCAGAATATGAATGGCTGAATTGGCTGGCTTTTCAGTTACCCTATCACTCCAACTATTTGTACTCCACATCTGATTGTACCAACATCCTAAAAGCATTGACTCTCTTATGTTCCTTTTTCCTCCTCTCACCTTGCCTCCCATGATTCTCCCCTCTTTATTCACTTAACTCATCTTCAAATCTAAAATCCCTCCATATTTTCCTGCTGCATCTGGTTCTGCAGAAATTTTTTTATGATTAATGCCTCTCTATTTTTATCCTAAAAAGGAGCAGAAAATGACAAATATTTGTCTCTGACTTAAAAAGTTTTACAATGTACAAGTTTCTCTCCTCTATGTTCTGAGTTCAAATCCTTCAGTGGAGCCAATAAAATGATTGCCTGTAATATGTCTGAAAATGTCAAGTCAAATCTAACTTCTGGTTGTGTTATAGATTATAAAAATAAAGATTTTATGACAAATGAATGCCTTTTTCTGGAGTTTCATAAAATTGGTCCTTCTCTTGACTACTTGACAACCAAGATTGACGAATACAGACTATCATGTTTTGTTTTTTAGTCACCCTTTAGCTTCTGAGAACCAATTTCAAGTGCCTGTACTTTTGTTTATAAAGACACAGTTCATGAACTGGCTGTCAGAGTAATAGAACAAAATGATTTGTAATATTCATTCTGGCTTAGTGTGCCCTGACTTCAAATTTCACTTCATACCTTCAGCAGAATGAATAACATAAAAATACCAGTCCAAAGTAGTGGGTTGGTGGAAATGTGAGAGCATTGAGTGATATGTTTTGTGGTATTTGTTCCAGCTCTTTGCATTCTGAGTTCTTGGATGACAGGCAAGCTCCACAGTCTTGTTTAGTACAATGACCTAGTCTTTGAGTGCCTTTAACAGAGTTCCAAATATTCAAGTATTCAGGTCAGGTCTCCAGTTTGAGGATGACTTCTTTCCTACCTTTCTACCAATCTCAGAAGTCCTTAAAAATCAATGGTACTGTCCTCCCATTAATGATTAATCAATAAAAAATAATGGTGTGTAACACCATGTCTCAGTTTCAAGTGAAACCTGAATTTATTAAATGGGAGGAATTAAACTCAGTTAATGACTCACTTGTCAAATCAACAGCACTGCTGCTGCTGTGCAGCATAACAGGCTGATCTTGCCCTTGATTACCTATTTCAGGGTTAACTGTTTTGGTCATGGATATTGTGGAGTTCCAAAAATCATTCACACAATGCTGACATTTCAGCTAGTTTTTCTACTCAGCACTCTCTGCCAATAATGCACAATTTTATTTCAATTATCCGAACCTTTGCAACAAAAAATGAATTTAAGTGTCAGATGAAGCTCTTTTCATGACATTTACCTTACAGACATTCTTAAGAAAAGTAAGGAACTATGCGGTGTCCTGTATCTCTCTACCCCATCTTCAAAAATTACAGAGGCTTTGTACCTAGTCAAAAATATATGAAACAATGTATCTGTTTCAGACTTATTGAAAATTATCATAATGGAAGTTTTTTTCTTTTGTAACCATCTTGCTTATTTTGATGTTTTTTAATAATTTTGTTTTGTTGCATAAATGATAGCAAAACCAATTTAAATAAAACAATGATTTTTCAAAATAATG
Source organism: Octopus sinensis (assembly GCF_006345805.1). Lineage (NCBI taxonomy): Eukaryota > Metazoa > Mollusca > Cephalopoda > Octopoda > Octopodidae > Octopus > Octopus sinensis. Next base: position 92,610,172 of record NC_043005.1, on the reverse strand, counting down.
TTTTTCATTGTGTTCTTCATTTTATTTATATATATATTTCTTATTTTCCTTGATTTTTCCTCAAGAAATCAATTTAATATGCCTTGTGTATAAGTTGACCCTCATCCTTATCTATAGATGAAAGCCTTATTCTTTTGCCAGACAATTAGTATATCAGAACCCAATCTGTACACAAGTATGTAGAGTGTCCAAAAAATGTGTGACACACTTTAACATGATAAATAACTTATCTTAAAGTTCTTGTGAAAGCTTGAAAATGCAGTCAAAGTTCAAAGACAATTTAGCAGAGTTTCAAGCAGATTCCCCTATGTGACTTACCATCACATGAATTAGAGATAAGTTTGAATCAGATGGAACTATTCAGAGAATCCATAAGAAATGTTCCAGAAGACTGCAGATATTGAGCCCCACAATGCAAGCAAGGGTACTAAAAGCATATTGCCAGAGTTCAAGAAAATCTGTGTGCCATGTAAATCACATGGGAATTAAAAATGAGCTAGGAATTTCAAAATAAAGTTCATCACATTTTGATGCATTGTCATTGGAAATGTTACATTTCAAGAATAGTCCATGCTCCAATTGACATTGAGAACGGAGTTTTGTGAGTGGTACTTGACAAAATCTGTAGATGTACACTTTCCAACAAACACTGGTGACCTGAAAATATATTTTGGAGGACTATCATGGGGTTACTTAAAAGTTTATGGCACAAAATTGGCAACAGTTGACAAATTGAGGGCAGCCACTGAGCAAGAGTGCACACAAATACCAAACGAAATGTTTCTTGATGTTTGTGATTCCATTGCTTCTTGTTATCAGCAGTGCCTGGACCAGAATGGTCATCAGTTTGAACATTCAGAACAAAATTAAATTCTGTCAGTAGAATTTAATAACTGTGGCACTTGTGCCCATGCTAGCTGGGTGCCAAGAGCACCATCCAAGTGTGATCGTTGCCAGAGCAGCCAACTGGGTTCGTGCCGGTGGCATGTAAAAGAGCACCATTCAAGCATGATCATTACCAACATCGCCTTACTGGCACCTGTGCCGGTGGCATGTGTAAAAAGATTCAAGTGAGGTCACTGCCAGTACTGCCGGACTGGCCCCCGTGCTGGTGGCACGTAAAAAGCACCCACTACACTCTTGGAGTGGTTGGCATTGGGAAGGGCATCCAGCTGTAGAAACTCTGCCAGATCAAGATTGGAGTCTAGTTCGCCAGCCCTCGGTCAAAATCGTCCAACCCATGCTAAGATGGACGTTAAATGATGATGATGATGATGATGTCAAAATGAAATGTACTTTAATAAATACTGACTTTATAATTATTCAAAGTGTGTATACATTTTTTGGGACACCCTGTGTATATAAATATATACAAATATGTATGAAACTGTGTGTGTATGTATGTATGTTAATGTGTATGAATAATAATATATATTCAGTTCAGTAACACACAGGAATAAATAATTTCAGTAATAATGCAATTAATAAATAACAAAATGTAATTAGATATTACGAGTAAGTTTTCAATGTCTAGTATATATATATATATGTATATATATATATATATATATAATAAGCCTAATATGTTTTAATGCCAAAAGTAATTGCCAGATGTGAGACAAAGTTTACTGTGATGTTGAGTTATGTAGAAGCAATAATCATTGCCTCTAGCTAAGATTTATGTCTTCTCGTCTCTAAGAAGGCTGGGTAACACAACATGCTTTCATTCAAAATGGCTCCTAAACAAGTTTTCCTTGTTTTTTTTTAATTCTTTTATTTTTTTTAGTTAATTCTATTCTTGTTTTTCTCTTTCTATTTTATTTTTACTGTTTTGTATCTATTTTTCTTGTGCTGGCATTTGTAAAGGGCTAATCCTGTTATTACTGTTTTGTTGTTTATACCCAAGTCACCTCTTATCTAACAAACACATGATCAAAGGGCTTACCAGCTGCAATGATATTATCTCCGTTTTCTTCTTTTTAAATACAGTATACCCCAGAATTACATCTTCCAATGCATCCTTCATTTATTTTTATTTTTTAAAGACAGCAAGATGTTAGTTGAGGGAGATTTGGATGCTATGTCTAGTGGTCAAGTGACCAAGGAATGATCACTCCAAACGTTTTGGCTTTTGATTTGTATAGGAGAGGAATTAGCAGAGTCATTAGAATATTATCTAGAATGCCTTCGAGCTCTTTGTATCTTAAGTTCAAATACTGTTAAGGCTAACTTGATTTTTAAAATCCTTTATGGCATAAATAAAGTACCCGTCAAAGATGAGGGATTAACAAAGTTGTTAGAATATTAGAAGGGATGCATTGTAGTATCTATTTTGGGTGTTTGCTTTCTAAGTTCAAATCTCACTGATGACCTGTGTAGAAAGGGGCCCCAATGCACTGTTTTGCCAAAAGGCCTATATTGTTGTTAAGATGACCCAGGAAGAAGGTTGTGGCCATTTGTCAATAACAGTCAAACAAGAATGATTGATGTGTATTTTATTTCACTTACAACATGATACCATTTCTCTCTCTTTCTCTCTCTCTCTCTCTCTCTCTCTCTCTCTATATATATATATATATATATATATATATATATTCCGCAGTGAAACAACTAGAACCCAATTTGACATAATATATTACTAGTATTTATTTTGATCCACACAGCATCAAGCTGTTGATGTTTATTGTAGGTGAAGGCATATAGCCTAATGGTTAAGGTGTTTGGCTTCTGCTCATAATTATGGATTCAATTTCTGTGCCAGGTGACATGTTGTGCATTCCAGAACAAAGAAGTACAAAACTCTAGTCTTCTTCAAAGTGGAAGACTAGAGTTTATGAAGGCTCCATAGAAGTCATCCAAGTTGAAGGTGTCCGGAAACCTTGTCAAAGTTTCCTTCATCATCTCAATGTCCAGAAAAACAATTACTCCTGAGGTTCTGCTTCAGCTTGGGGAATAACGAAAAGTTACAGGAAGTAAGATCTGGTGCTCATTTCTGTCAAGTCATTGGTTAGCAGGATGAAATTGTGGACTGGTGCATTGACCTGGTGTAGGTGCCACCAACTGAAGTGGAAGAGCTCTGGCCTTTTGCAACAAAATCTGTTCCTGAACTCCCTCAAAATCTCCACAAAGTACTCTTTGTTGACAGTGTGTCCAGAGGGAACCCAGTAGATGTAGATGATGCCCTTGTCAAAAAAGGGGATTATCATGTGCTTGCCAGTGCACTTGCTTTGTTTGGCCTTCTTCAGTCTGGGGGAGTCAGGATGATTCCATTGGGCACTTGGTCTTAGCATAACAGTAGGTTCAGTTCTCATCACTGATCACCAGAGACTCAAGTACTCTTGGATTGGAGGTATTGAAATAAACCATCTCTTTGTTGTCACTAATGTATCTTTCCTTCTGCTCATCACTGAACACCCTGAGAACAAACTTTGCTCATGTTCAGATCTTCATGAATAATTCTGTGTACAGTTGTCACACCATCTCCAATCTGTGCACTTATTGTCTCTCATCTCTCACCTCCTCTCAATTGTCCTTGAATCTCTTGTACCAGCAAAAAATGTACGCTCTGCACATACGAATTAATCCATTAGCAGTTTAGGGCATTTCATAAGTTCCCATAGTACTTTTGACCAGTTTATCAAAATACTTTGTTGCATAGTGAGCTTCCAAATTGTCTGTGTGTCTTGATTGCCAAGGTGTGCATTCTTTTGTTTTTTAATACAGTTGAAGTGATTTGAGTGAGATTTGGCTGTAATTTCTAGCAATATGATGACCACATATGTGGCTTCCCTACAGTCCGGAAAGCCTCATATGTGGTCATCATGTTGCTAGAAATTACAACTCAAATCACTTTAAACTGTATTAAAAAAAAAGAAAGGATATATGTGTGTTTGTGATATATATATGGTCAAATACACATACAACACACACATATGTAAACAAATATACATATATATACACACATATATTAATATATATATACCTATATAAACACACACACACACACACACATTCATAAAGCCTAAATGGTATTATTTACTGTTTTTATCATGAGTCCTTTCTTTTTTTATTCTTCATTTATTCGTCTTTATTCTCTGGTATTTTATTTTATTCCACTTTCTATTACTCTAAATTTATTTCCAAACCCCACCCACACCCCATTTTTTTTTTATTTAAAAAAATATTTTTTAACACTTTTTCATGGATTTTGCTATTTGTTTGTACCAATCCATCCAATGACATTACCACTTTTTTTCTTTTCTTTCTAGATTATTCTTTTCCCTATCCAAATCAGCTCAGTGCAAGTAAACAGAATTTCTCTTCCTTTTTGTTTAATCTTTCCTCCACCTCCTGCTCTAACTCTTACTACAACCATCCTCACTCTTTTCCACTGTGTCTATGCACATTGTTGACAGACACTTCTTCAAGGCAGCTGCTTTTTCTTTTTCTTTCCCAATTTTATCTCCTCTAAAGGGTTTCCAGTGTGTTTTGTCAGTTACTTGCATTGCTTTCCCTCAAACTTAAAACCAAAGGAAAGGAAAAAAGCAGGGTGAGTTAAGAAAGAAAAAAAATAACATTGCCTTATATATATAAATATATTGTATGTTGTATGCATGTTCGTATGTATATTGGCCTGCTCACCCGGCCATCAGCATGGTATCATTTGAAAGCTAAAACAATACAAGAAAGCACACTGTAATTACCAGGATATGGAGGATATCAAATAGCCTCCTTGATCCTTGATGCAGTGATATTATCACCATCATTCTATATATATATTATATATATATATATATATATATATATATATATATATATATATATATATATATATACTATTAATATAGGATGAAATATTTTTCAGAAAAAAATTTCATCAAAAAATGTCAGCATATTAAAATACCTTTAAAGGTTAAAATTATAAACAACTTATAAACAAGGGCAAAAGAAAAAATATTTCCATTCCAATATGCTGATAAACAGGCTTAAAGTCTGCTTATAAGCATATTGGCATGGAAATAATTTTTCTTTTGCCCTTGTTTATAAGTTGTATATATATATATATATGCCAAAACACACACAGTAGCCTGGTGTAACCTTCTACTTGGCTAGTTCCTGTCAAACCATCCAACCCATGCCGACATGGAAGATGGACGTTAAATGATGACATATATGAATATATGAATCATAGAATATGAACATTTTAGAAGTCAGATAGTTTTTTAATGTTTATTGTGCTGTAATGAGTTGATTTAGACTTTCTTTTTATTAAATTCACTAACAAGACTTTTAAAACTTTATCATATTTATATTTTGTTTTATTGATAAATTGTGAGTTTCCCTAATAAGATGTTTAATGTGCCAGATATAATTATATATATTACCTTGCTATTAATTGTTTGTTCCTTTATATATATGACCTTTGAATGTTGGGCCTCACAGAGGCAATGACAAAAGACTGAGACCTCTGGAGATAGGCTGTGAAAGTGAAGACCTGGAAAATAAAGTCAGTTCACAGCTGTATCCTACACCAGTGTCGCATAAACAGCCCCAGCCCAGCTGCCTGCTAGAATTGTATGAAACCTACAGAAACCAACAAAGGATTTTTTAAAAATCTTATAGACAGGAGGAAATGCAGTGTCCATAACCCCATTGCAGGGACTCTGTGACAAGTGGGAGCAAGGAAGAAAAGTATCCTCAAACTGAAGATCTGGTCCAAATGCTTGCAGTAGAATGGACTCTGCTAAAGGCATCCAAAGTGATGGAATTAAACTGAGTGTTAGATTAAGTCTACCACCCAAGTAGGCCATGGCAGGATTTGAACTCAGAATGCAAAGGACTATAATAAATACCACAAGACCTCAGATCTAATATTCTTCCAGTTCTTCCAGTCCACAACTCTTGAATCGTGCATTTTTTATTTATTTATCGACCCCTAAAGGATAAAAGGCTGGATTTGAACTCAAAGTGCAGAGACAGGACAAAATACTGCAAGATATTTTGTCTGATGCTCTAATGACTCCAACTTTTTGTGTTTTTATTGGACCACCATTCCTCTTCAAGGCAGCTATCCTTAGAGCCAAATTACTTCCTTAATTCACATTATACCTTCTTTAAAAATATACAAATTGAATATGTCATGCCCGAAAAGAGGCTTGACTATTTTTGATCATAGGTCTGCTTGGTCAAGATTCACTACTAACTTTAATTCTTTCTTTTTATGGTATACATTTTAATCAATAAGTAGGGTTGACACCCCTAAAATCATTTGGTCTGTTTTGTACAACTTCTAATAAAGGAAACTTCTTCATAAGCCATCAAGAAGGTTTCCATGGGAGGTAACAAAAGAGTTTCTATATGAGCCAGTGAGAGGACTTCTACACAAAGAAACCAATGTTGGGGGCCATTATTTGAGCCAACATTGGGGCCTTTATATGAGTTAGCAATGG
>NC_043005.1:92573723-92598723 GCF_006345805.1 Octopus sinensis | reverse complement strand
ACTCATGTAGGTGGCCCTGCTCGATCTGTAGAAAAGGTGTAGGTAGAACCTCCATAAGATGTACCCAGTGTAAGCTATGGACACATAAAAGGTGTAGCAACATCAAAGGAAAATTAACCGAGAAGATAGCTTTCATGTGCGGCAGATGCACTGGAGCAATAGACACCACGGATACTCAGAAAACAGATTCCATTACACTCCAGGGGAAGAAACTAGAAGTAGTTGATAGCTTCTGCTACCTGGGTGACTAAGTTAGTAGCAAGGGTGGATGCTCAGAGAGTGTCACCACTAGAATAAGAATAGCCTGAGCAAAGTTTAGAAAGTTTCTTCCCTTCTTGTGACAAAGGGTCTCTCGCTCAGAGTAAAAGATAGATTGTACGACGCATGTGTGCGAACTGCTAAGCTTCACGGTAGTGAAACATGGGCTGTGACTGCAGAGGACATGCGTAGGCTTGAAAGAAATGAAGCTAGCTAGAAAGAATTGATCTGCTGGATGTATAATGTCAGTGTCCATGCACAACAGAATGTAAGCGCCTTGAGAGAAATGTTGGACATAACAAGCATTGGATGTGGCATGCAGGAGAAACGTTTGCGTTGGTATGGTCATGTACTACAGATGGATGAGGAGAGATGTGTGAAGAAGTGCCACTTCCAAACTGTTGAAGGAATCAGGGGTAGAGGTAAACCCAGGAAGAGATGGGATGAGGTGGTCAAACATGACCTTCAAACGTTGGACCACCTCACAGAGGCAATGACGAAAGACCGAGACCTCTGGAGATATACAGTGACTGCGAAGATCTGACAAATGAAGTGAATTCATGGCTCGCAGGATGGCCTGCTGTGCTTACCTTGGATCATATATATCATCATCATCATCATCATCGTTATATATATATATATATATATATATATATATATATATATATATAGGGAGAATTCACAAAAAACAAAAGACGAAGACAGGTGGTGTAGATAACAAACAGATGTATTAGTATAATGGTTCGGAAGTGAAAAAGTCTTTAATGTTTCGAGCCTACGCTCTTCCACAGAAAGGAACACAGAAAGAAACAAGGAGAGAAAATAAAGGATGTGTAGTGTACATGCTAATGTCAAACAGTGAGGATGAGTGCTCAACACTGCACTGGTGGATAAATATTCTTTACTTGTGGGTTAACCCACAAATAAAGCCTTAAGTCAGAAAAAAGTGTAGGGGCGGGGCGTGTGTGGGTACATATATATATATATGTATATAGGTTTGGTAGAACAAACAGAAGAAACAGAATTCAGAACATAAGATTACATTGGCTATAAAGTTACATAAGTGCTTTAAGGGCCGAGAGTATCATGCATCACTCCTTGAGTTACTTATGTAATGTCACAAGCAATTATAATATATATGTATGCCTGTAGCTAGGATTAAAATCTAAGTTGTGTCCTCAGAAAACACATCTGCATATTCCAGTAGTCTAAAATTGTATGTAGATGTTATAATTACTTGAGGTATGCATAAGAGTTGAAAAATACGGATACACAGTGTTTGGAGAGACACATCAAAACAGATGGTTGGAAAAAATTCTTTTGGTATTATTTATTCACCATTACACATGTATTATTTGGTAATAGGAGTTGCAAAAAAAGTTACAAGAAAGATATCTTCTTTAAGAAATTTTTCATACAGAGAATCAAATGAATACAAATTTTTCATTTGTATTGAGCTTTAATTTATTACTGGGTATAAATTAAGCAGTTATCCAAATGTAAACTCTTGACTATTTGATTTTGTGTGTGTGTGTGGTGTGTGTGTGTGTGTGTGTGTGTGTGTGGTGTGTGTGTGTGTGTGTGTGTGTGTGTGTGTGTGTGTGTGTGATATTTTGTATGTGTGTGCATGCATGCATGTGTGCATGCATGCATGTGTGCATGCATGCATGTGTGTGTGTGCATTTTTTAATTTATATATTAGACCTCTTCCTCAAAAGAGGGAACTGGTTTCTAACAAAGAAGCAGAAGTTCCTTGACTAGAATTTGGTTGATATAAATCAACTTTCTGGAAAGTCTTGCATATTTTCTCTGTTTCCCTTATAGATTTTGTATATAAAGTGTGTGTTAGTCACCTTCTTTCTTTGCCTAAAAAACCCTTGCTTTTCGAGATTATCCCTTCAATATTTACTAGCATTACCAAGTACACCAAAATATGTATGTTTGTATGTATGAATATGTATTGTGCATGTATCTATGTATTTATCCATCTATCTATCTATGTTCCATCCATCTATCTATCTATGTTCCATCCATCTATCTGTGTGGAATTTGTACAGTCTAATGCCCTTTCTGTCACTAACCCTCACCTGTTTCCAAATGAGGTAATATTTCTCTAAAACCAGTCATATTTTCACAGAAGTCTAGTAATGAGGAACAGCACTTGCATAGCAGTGACACTCATTTATAACTCTCAAGGATGTCAGGACAAAGAGACAGTAACACACACACACACACACACACACACACACATGTATAAACATGACAGGTTTCTTTCAGTTTCCCACTACCATATCCATTCACAAGGGATTGGTCAGCTTGGGGCTATGGTAGAAGACACTTGCTTGAGGTGTCTCACAGTGAGACTGAACTCAGAACCATACAGTTTGGAAACAAACTTCTTACCAAACAGCCATGCCTATGCTCCAGAGAGAAAGAGAGAGAGAGAGAGGGAGGAAAGATCTAATATTAGTGTAATATGAGAACTGTAATATGTTGAACGTCCAACTGGGTTAAATCTGAGATGCCACCTACCTGTCTAACCATACCATGCTAATTAACCCTTTGTTGGGACCCTGACAGGTGCTACTACTGTGGGTCAGAGTAGACTGGGAAACAATAACAGCTAAGAGATGATTCCACACTCCTCAAAACCATGGAAATCCCAAATTAGGGCCCCACTACCTGATGCAGTTTAAAGTGCTAGGTTCTGAAATCAAAACAGCCATCTTGTAACTGTCAATGTGATGTCCTAACCACCAGGCTACATGCTTTCACAACCATCAATGACACTGACAAAAGGCTAAGTCATTATCTATAAAGCACAACCAGCAATCACTTGCAAGTGTTGCTTGTAGCCTAGTGGTTAGGATATTTGGTCTATGGTCATATAGTTGTGGGTTCAATTCTTCAACCAGGCAACACATTTTACGTTACTCCCATTTAATCAGCTGAATATGGCTTGTTTTAGGATGCCTATGTAGTCACACAAGTAGACAGACACACAAAAACTCCTTGATACCCCCATCTTTGACCCAGTAGAAGATGCAGGATGTGACAACTAGAGGGTTGAGAGAGCTGCACCAGTACCCTGGTTGGTACTCATTTACAACTGAATAAATTGGAATAATATGAAATGAAGCAACTTGCTGAAGGACATAATGTGTTGCCTGGTCTAAGAACTGAACCCACAACCTTATGACCATAGGCTGACTACCCTAACCACTTGGCCACAGGCCTGCACAAACAACACTCTTCTCGGTACTTAACCATCTTACCTCTAAATAAAGAGAAAAAGAGGCTCCACAACAACAACAACAAACAAAGATTAAGCCCCTGATTTGACATGGCATGACAAGATGCAACAGACAGGCCGATGGTGTTTATACGTTTTCTTTTAACCATTTGTTTCTTTAGATTCTAAATAGTGGAGCCAGCTGTGGAGTTTTTGTTGGAAGAAAAAAAGGTTAATTAAAAACAAAAGCAATAGAAAATGCCAGTAACAGACAGGACAAAAGAACAGCAACAACAACAATAATGAGAAGAAGAAGAGGAGAAAAATAAAAGCATTTAGGCGCTTTGACATCTCCACACTGAACAGAAGGTGAGCATTAATTAAGGTAAAACTAATTTAATCCCTTACTTTTTAGTTGTTTATGTATTTTGGCCTTGTCCCATGCTTGTCCTTTTCTAGCCTTACTTGTCTATTTCTCTTTCTCTCTCTCTCTCTCTCTCTTTCCCTTTTCTTCTCTCTCTCTTTTCTTGCTCTTTTTCTGTTTCTCTTACCAAACCTTCACTTTGTCTATTTATGTTTATACGTATATGTGTATGTGTGTGTATACATGTGAGACTATTTATCTATCCATCCATCCGTCCGTCCGTCCGTCTGTCCATCCATCTGTCTGTCCGCCTGGCCATCCATCTATCCATCCATCTATCTATCTATATATCTATCTATCTATCCATCTATCTATCTATCCATCTATCTATTTATCTATCTATCTATCTATCTATCCATCTATCTATCCATCTATCTATTTATCTTTCTATCTATCTATCTATCTATCTATCTATCTATCCATCTATCTATCCATCTATCTATTTATCTTTCTATCTATCTATCTATCTATCTATCCATCTATCTATTTATCTATCTATCTATCTATCTATCTAATTGTCTCCTGATATATAATTATGTGTGTGTGATAACTTGGATTACAAAATTCTGACAAAGGTTTGATGCAGCCTTTAGGTATGTACCTATAATCCAAATTACTACACACACACACTATACAGCAGACACCACACCCATTTATAAGCATCTATTGTTTATAAGCATTGTACATTGAGGATTGTTAACATTCTTTTTTTGTTAACCAAAACAAAAACACAGCAAATAATATATATCATCATCATCATCATTTTAATATCAAGATGAAACTTTGAGGCAGATTTTTCTAAAGCTAGATGCTCTTCTTACTACCCATTTGAAAGTAACTTTCTATCTAGCGGTTGTTGATCTACAGATAGCCTTTGACAGAGTACCATGAGCTATAGTCTGGTGGTTGCAAAAAAACACAAAAAAAAAACTAGGAGACAAGGAATGGCTGTTGGGAGCAGTACAAGACATGTACAGAGATGCAACCAGCAAAGTGAGAGTTGGCAATAGGTTCATTGAGGAATTTAGAGCAAGCTTGATTCTCAGTCCCATCTTGTTTATTATAGTTTTTCAGGCTATAACAATGGAGTGGGAACTCTGGTTTTTGATCACTTAGTTCTTTTAGTAGAGATGACAAAAGATTTTATAAAATTTCTGCTGTACAGGGTGTTTGGGCTAAATTCGACAGTTTGCCTAAAAAGAAAAGAAAACACAGTAACCCTTCTAAAAATAAAACTATTTTAAAAAATCAAAAAATGTCACAACAAGATTATGGGTGGGGAGATAAGATTTTACTCAAAGTATCCCCCACTTCAGCTTCCACCACAGCCTCAAAACGGCACTGGAACCTGGTGCATGTATTCCGCACTGTCTCCCTTGGGAAGATCTTTGAACATCTCCTTGATCTTGGCCATCAGCTCAGCCTCGGTGTCTTTCTCAATGGTACCCCACACATCTATGGGATTACAATTGGAGAAATTAGGAGGCCAAAAAATGGGGACAGTGAATCTGTAGAGAATCTCCAACATCCACTTCTGGCTCTTTTTGGAGGTATGGCTAGGAAAGGAATCCAGGGATTCCAGCAACTTCACATAGCCATCTGAACTGAGTTTAAAGCTTTGTTTGAAGAAGTGGAGTGGCATGTGTCCCTTCCAGCTGGCTCTGGTTTTTGCAGCTGTTCATGTCTTACAGCCTTTACAGTGTTCACAGAGTATAGAGCAGCAGTCATAATGTCAGCATTTTGATACTCAGCATGTACCATCATGATACAGCTAACTTTTTTTCCAATATTCATATGGCTTCCAGGCTTTGATGTCAGCTAACTTTTTTCTCATCTACAACTTTAATCTTTATGCTTTCCAATACCTATTTCTTTATTACCCACAAGGGGCTAAGCATAGAGGGGGACAAACAAGGACAGACATAGGTATTAAGTCGATTACATTGACCCCAGTGCATAACTGGTACTTAATTTATCGACCCCAAAAGGATGAAAGGCAAAGTTGATCTTGGTGGAATTTGAACTCACAACGTAACAACAGACGAAATACGGTTACGCATTTCGCCCGGCTTGCTAACGTTTCTGCCAGTTCGCCATTGACTGTTGTTCACTGATACATCAAGCTGTACCTGAAATAAAAATACATAAATTGTTAGATTTATCCTGAACACCCTGTAGAAACAAAACCTAGAATCCAAAGATCCCAGGCTAAAGTTTAAAAAAAACAGAAAGAAGACAAGACTCTGATACCACAGGAAAATAGCTATGTTCAGTGTCCTTAAAAGGAATAGGTTCAAAATTCTATTCAATGTAGCCAATGTGCTCTATGGGCATACATGTAATAAACTAAAAAATCAACTTGTAGTTAACAATTAAAGGACTTTCCTGCAAAGATGATTTTTAAAGTATCATTAGTACCAGCATCACTTCTTCTTTCTGAAGATGAGATCAAACCAAGAAGCTGTCAAAAACATTAAGTGCATTTAGTAAATATATTCTTCCAAATAAAACAAAGGACTTACAGTGTGTGTGTGTGTGTGTGTGTGTGTGTGTGTGTGTGTGTGTGTGTGTGTGTGTGTGTGTGTGTGTGTGTGTGTGTGTGTGTGTGTGTGTGTGTGTGTGTGTGTGTGTGTGTGTGTGTGTGTGTGTGTTGTGTTTGTGTATGTGTTGTGTGTGGATGGGTATGTGTAAAGATATAGTTAGATATACAGACAGAATAATGGACAAATGGGCAGAAAGACAGATGGATGGATGGATGGATGAACAGATAGGTGGACGAACAGACGGGCAGATGGATGAATAGGCCTTAAATAGCTCATATGTTATATTCAAGAAAGCAAAATCTCAAAAGTGGATTCAATACAAGGAAGTGTAGGATAAATAAAGGTTTAGAATATAGAGTCGGAAGAAATACCATAAGGAATTTTGTCTGTTCTAAGGATTATGCTTGTACACCATCATCATGCATGTATAATAAAATGATGATTATAGAATTAAATAGAAAAAAGATTCACAAAACGTATTTATGAATGAATTCTCCATCAATGTATTTGCATATAATTAACCTATTTATCCCATTTCTTGTGAAATCCTTTGTGACCTCTTGCAGAATTTTAGGGTTCTGGAGAACCCCAAATGGTAAATGCTGCTTTAGATTATCTTATAGATAACACCCACTTCCAATTTTACTCAAGGCCAGCAATTCTGAGAGGAGGGGTAAGTTGATAACATTAACACCAGGACACCACTGGTGTTAATGTTATCAACCCCCAAAGGATGAAAGGCAATGTTGGCCTTGACAGTGTTTGAACTCAGAATGTAAAGAGCTGGAAGAAATGCCACTAAACATTTTGTGCAACATGCTAACAATTCTGCCAGATTGTCACCTTATTTAATAGAATAATAATGATAACATTTTCTTACTGGGACACAAGATTAATATTTAGTGAACAAAGCTGCAAGATGGCAGAATCATTAGCACATTCGACAAAATGTTTAGTGGCATTTCATTCGTCTTGAGTTCAAATTCTGACTTTGCTTTTCATCCTTTCAGTGGTCAACAAAATAAGTACCAGTTGAACACTGGAATTGATGTGATCAACCAGCCCTCTTCCACAAACTTGCTGACCTTGTGCCAAAATTTGAAACCAGAATTTGGTAAGGCATATCCATAATTGATTGAAATGGACTTGAGTATATTACTAATACTTATTTTATAAGTCATAAAGAGATGCTGTTGTTTAGTCCTTAGTCAGTTCTGGTCAGTCAGACATCTCATTAAAATGTTCCAGCCATGATCATCCAATTTTATACTTAAACAATATTCCTTAGACTTCATCATCCAGTGTTTTCCCATTTTCAAAGATGTGGGTTTAATAAAATTTGATTGCTATTTCTAGGGAGTCATAAGACCATGTAGGAGCTCAAGAACAAAGAATATACAAGCAAGAGGAATGGAAATAAATATTATCTGGTTATTTTTTGACTGGTGCTTTACTATTATTACTAACTCAGCATCCTTAGCAACAAGCTGACAGTGGCTCAATTTACTAGCAATAGCAGCCAAATTCCCCTCAAATGAGTACTCCACTGTATCAAAAATGGAAGGATTTATTGGATAGTGTTTAGAAGATGTCAAAGTGGTCATGGCTGAAATGTTTTTGATATAGATCTGCTTGACCAAAGCTGACCTTGGGCTTAAGAATTGCTGAAGCATGGAACAAACTGCCGGCATCAGTTGTTAGTTGTCGGAGCACTGCATCCTTCAAAACTTCCATGTTTCCTGAGATTCGCCAACACTACACCTGATTTTCTCCCCTCCATATACACACAGGCATGTATCTAGCTCATACACTGTTCACTTCCCAGACATTTGTATATTACTGCATATACTTTATACGCACTTTTGACAAGTTGTGGTGCACCTGAGCACTGTATACAATGATTTCATTATTATTATTCATTATTATCAACAACAACAACACACTAATGGCCACACATTTTAGTGAAAGAGAGTGTTGTTGACTATATTTACTGCAGTATTTGATTGGTACTTTATGTTATGAACCCTAAGAGGATAAAATGCAAAACTTTCCTCAGTATGATTTCACTTCAAAGAATAAATTTTGCCAAATTGCTGTATTTATTTTGTCAACACATTACCTTAATTTCTACTATATGTACAAGACCTGAAATTTTGGTAGCAGGAGGCTGGCTAATCAACTATATCATCCCCAGTGTTCAACTGGTATTTATTTTATCAACCCCAAAAGGATGCTAACATTTAAAATAATAAATAATAATGAAATTATTGTATACAGTGCTCAGGTGCACCACAACTTGTCAAAAGTGCATACAAAGCATATGCAGTAATGTACAAATGTCTGGGAAGTGAACAGTGTATGAGTCAGATAGATGCTTGTGTGTGTATGGAGGGGAGAAAATCAGGTGTAGTGTTGGCAAATCTCAGGAAGCACGGAAGTTTTGAAGGATGCAGTGCTCCGACAACTAACAACTGATGCCGGCAGGTTGTTCCATGCTTCAGCAACTCTCAGCATGAAAAAAATTTCTACCAACTCACCACCTTATCATTATATGTAATAATGGTTTCACATTTTGGCACAAGGCCAGCAATTCTGAAGGAAGGAGTAAGTCAATTACATCGACCCCAAGGTTCAACATTTACTTATTTTATCAACCCCGAAAGGACAAAAGGCAAAGTTGACCTCAGTAGAATTTGAACTCAGAATGTAAAGGCAGATGAAATGTCACCGGGCATTTTATTTTGTTCAGCATACTAACATTTCTGCCAGTTTGTCACCTTATAATTAAATGAAATAATAATGAGTTTTCATGAGAGCCTCAATGTGGTTGCTAAAATTCCAGAAATAGCAGTCAAATATCTTTCAAATTACACCTAAACAAGACTGAGATACATTGTGTTTAAAATAAAACCACAGGATCATGGTTGGTATGCCTGTGATCCTAGGTTCACTCACTTGTGGCTGACCCAAGGCTAAACCACCGTAACAACAACATATGTAATAATTGTTTCTCATAGAAGCAAAAGACTCAGGGATTTCAGGGGCTGGGGCAGATCGAATTGACCCCAGTATTTGACTGGTACTAAGGCGGCGAGCTGGTAGAAACGTTAGCACTCCGGGTGAGAATGCTTAGCGGTATTTCGTCTGCCGTTACGTTCTGAGTTCAAATTCTGCCGAGGTCGACTTTGCCTTTCATCCTTTTGGGGTCGATAAATTAAGTACCAGTTACGCACTGGGGTCAATGTAATCAACTTAATCCCTTTGTCTGTCCTTGTTTGTCCCCTCTATGTTTAGCCCCTTGTGGGCAATGAAGAAATAAGTATTTGACTGGTACTTTATTTTATTATCCCTTGAAAGATGAAGGGCAAAGTGATCTCATCAGGATTGGAAACCAGAATGTAAAAGAAGCAGAACAAATGCTGCAGGATGTTTTTGGTCCAATGTAGTAATGAATCAACCAACCCACTGCCCTTAACAGCATATATCAGTAATGGTCAACACTTGCTTTATTAATCAAGGTAGGTTCCTTGATTTAAGCTCAGAACATAAAGAGACATAACTAAATACAGCAGAGTGTTTCGTCCGACACTAACCAATTCTGCCAATTAGGGATGTTCTTGTCATTATTATTTAGGATTAAATTTGGTTTGATTAAGCAGATTTATCATCACATGGCATTCCTGCCTTGACCACCCCTCTTTTTTTCTTGTTTTTCAAACACTGTATCAAAATTACATTAACTAGTGTACTTTTTTTAGGTTAGTAAGATGTAATTTAAGGGCGATTTGGTTGCTATTTCTAGCAGGTCGAACGACCATGTGGAAGCTCCTTTCATTGGTTCACAAATAAGTAATAATGTGATATGATGTGTCTCATTTTGGTGTCAATTGGCAATTACCATGCACCAACCTTTCTTATAGCTTGACCACTACTCTTGAGTTGCTTAGTGGTTTATTGAGGTCAAGGTACTTTGACTATGGTGGCTCAGAAATGGTTCTCAGACAAATGTTCTGGAATCATTACTGAACGAGTATGAAAACATCTAACTCTTCCTCGTTTGTTAATGTTGACAACAATTAAACTCAATTTAAGCATCTCTGAATGAATAATAATTATCATGGGAAAACATTAATTACCATAAAATCTATGTGAAGAATATATGTTTTTCTTTTTACTCATGCTTAAGTCATAGGAGTGTAGCCATACTGGAGCACTGCCTAGAAGACTTTTCAGCTGACTAAATCAACTCAAGTCATCATCATCATTTAACGTCCGTTTTCCATGGTTGCATGGGTTGGACGGTTCGACCGGGGTCTGGGAAGTCATAGAGGCTGCACCAGGCTCCAGTCTGATCTGGCAGTGTTTCTACAGCTGGATGCCCTTCCTAACGCCAACCACTCCGTGAGTGTAGTGGGTGCTTTTTACGTGCCAGGGGAGGCTGGCAGTGGCCACGATCACTTGGTGCTTTTTACATGCCACCGGCACAGAAGCCAGTCAAGGCAGCGCTGGCATCAGCCATGTTTGGATGGTGCTTTTTACATGCCACTGGCACAGGGATCACAACTACAATTTCCATTGACTTCTGTTTTTTTTTTTGCTAAGTTCAGTACTTATTTTATCAATCTGCTAATTTACAGAGACTATAACTACAGACATGGCTGAGTGGTAAGAAGCTTGCTTCCCAACTACATGGTTCCAGATTCAGTCTCACTGTGTAGCTTCTTGGGCAAATGTCTTCTAGGCTGACCAAAGCCTTCTAAGTGTATTTGGTTGACAGAAACTAAAAGAAGCTGCTCGTGTGTGTGTTTGTGTGTGCATGCGTGTGCATGTGTGTGTGTGTGTGTGTGAGTGAGAAAGAGAGAGAGAGTGTGTGTGTGTATCTCTGGGGCTGTGTTTGTCCCCCATCAACGCATCGAAGATTTTCCATCAAATATGAATGTGCAGTAAAGAAAACACACACACACACGTATGTACATTGAGTGTTCATGTTGTGATCTCTGTCAATAATGTCTGGTGTTACCTGTACTTTCTGCCAAACACTTCAAAGACAAGTTAAAATATTACAAAGTCCAGAAATCCAACAGATGCCTGCAGTCCCTCAGTCTGGATCAAGAAGAATGGCCAATGCCTACTTTTAAGGCCAGTACTGATGATTATGTCTTTGAACATTGAACGGCTCCCTGAAACTAATGAAAAACACATTGCAAAATTATACAACGATTATCTTTACCTACAGGAAACCTACTGAAGGCCAAAAAAGTCTTGTCCTCTTGTGGATACGAAAGCATCATCCTTGTTTAAAAGAATAGGACAAATATCGTATCAACATCAAAAAGTGAGAAAAGTGGCATTGAAGTCCTAACCACTTGGCACCAAGGAGTTGCTTTATAAGCTGCCTCCAACATACTTAGAAATGCTTGAAATGCCACTATCTGGCACTTCATGGATGGGAAACCTAAGGTAAACCAGCCTTCCCCATTTTTAAAATAGGTATGTGTGTATATATATATATATATATATATATATATATATATATTACATTTATATATATAAAGCCTTCAACAGGGTCCCCTGATCCCTTATCTGGTGGTCAATGAGGAAACTAGGGATAGATGAATGGTTAATGAGAGCTGTGCGAGCCATGTACAGGGATGCTGCTAGTAAGGTGAGGGTTGGCAACGAGTACAGTGAAGAATTCCGGGTAGAGGTTGGGGTCCACCAAGGTTCAGTCCTCAGTCTTCTCGTATTTATCATAGTCCTCCAGGCAATAACGGAGGAATTCAAGACAGGATGCTCCTGGGAGCTCCTCTATGCTGATGACCTTGCTCTAATTGCTGAGTCACTATCAGAACTGGAGGAGAAGTTTCAGGTATGGAAGCAAGGATTAGAATCGAAGGGCCTTAGAGTCAACCTAGCCAAAACCAAAGTCCTAATAAGTAGGAAGGTAAACAAATCACAAATGCCTTCAGGTAGATGGCCCTGCTCGATCTGTAGAAAAATGTAGGTAGAAACTCTATAAGATGCACCAAGTATAAGCTATGGACACATAAGAGGTGCAGTAATGTCAAAGGAAGGCTAACTAGGAAAATAGTCTTTGTTTGTGGCAGATGCTCAGGCACAATAAACACTGAAAATGCACTGAGACCAATTTCTGCCACATTCCAGGGAGAAAAACTAGAAGTAGTTGATAGCTTCCATTACCTAGGTGACCAAGTCAGTAGCGGGGGTGGGTGTGCTGAAAGTGTTACTGCTAGAGTAAGAATAGCCTGGGCAAAGTTCAGCGAGCTCTTACCCCTGCTGGTGACAAAAGGCCTCTCGCTCAGAGTAAAAGGCAGACTGCATGATGCATTTGTACGAACAGCCATGCTACATAGTAGTGAAACATGGGCCGTGACTGCTGAGGATATGCGTAAGCTCGCAAGAAATGAAGCCAGTATGCTCCGATGGATGTGTAATGGAGAGAAAAGTTGGACCTAAGAAGCATCAGTTGCGGTGTGCAAGAGAGACGTTTGCACTGGTATGGTCATGTGATGAGAATGGCTGAAGATAGTTGTGTGAAAAAGTGCCACACCCTAGTGGTTGAGGGAACCTGTGGAAGAGGTAGACCCAGGAAACCTGGGATGAGGTGGTGAAGCACAACCTTCGAACTTTAGGTCTCACCAAGGAAATGACTAAAGACCGAGACCTATGGAAGTATGCTGTGCGTGAGAAGACCCGGCAGGACAAGTGAGACCATAACCCATGGCCTCTTCTTGGGATGTAGCCAGTCGACTTATGTATACCTTTCCTTCTTGGGACACAAAACTCCACTTGTGAAGACCTGTTGAGGCAAGTGGAAATCAAAATCAGAACCAAAATCGAAGTCTTTCAACATCAATGGAAATTGTAGCTGTGATACCAGTGCCAGTGGTACGTAAGCGAACCATCTGATCGTGGCCGTTGCCAGCGCCACCCTGACTGGCCTCCGTGCCGGTGGCACGTAAAAAGCACCATCCAACCGTGGCCATTTGCCAGCCCCGTCTGGCACCTGTGCCGGTGGCATGTAAGAAGTACCCACTACACTCATGGAGTGGTTGGCGTTAGGAGGAACATCCAGCCATAGAAACATTGCCAGATCAGAATGGGCCTGGTGCAGCCTCTGGCTTCCCAGACCCCAGTTGAACTGTCCAACCCATGCTAGCATGGAAAGCGGATGCTAAATGATGATGATGATATATATATATATTTACATACACATATTCATATACATATACATGTGTGTGTGTGTGTGTGTATTTACATGTATGCATATACAAGTGTCTCTGTGTGTATGTAGTATGTGTATAGATACACATATGCACATATATATATATATATACATATGTGAGTGTATGTGTGTGTGTGTATATATATATATACATGCATACACATACATACATACATACATACATACATACATACATACATACATACATACATACATGCATGCATGCAAACACATTTTCTTGTCTTTCATTTATCTATTGGTATGTAAATTCTTTTTTCTGGTCTTTAAGAAGATTATGCACACACACACACATACATTCATGTGACAATAGCTAAAGATTAGAAATCCTTATCCCAAGGACATTACTTTATTTTTTGTGTATTAAGAAATGAAAGGCAAACGAAGCACCACATTATGGAATACTATCGACAGGCTGACCTCATCATCCAGACATCTTCATGGAGAGAGCAGTGTTTCAAACTGCTTTAATCCACACAAATAAACTGTTAATCTAGAGCATCTTAAACACTTTCAAGCAGCATCTCTCCAACCACAAATCCTTGATTAGGATCCCAGAGAGATGTTATGCCACATCTTTGGCCAGCCATGTGTGGTGCCTGAAGGGACTCCACATGTAATTACATGGAAGATCCTAGAAAAATTGGATCCCTACATCAATGGGTTCAAATGTTGCAAGCTGTGCATAGTAGAATGCGTGAGGATATTAAAGAAGTCCCTTGACCTGGAGAACATCTTAAATTTCAGGATGGAAGTCTTTGGACCCTGCTTACACTTTAGGCAATTCCTGCTGAAATCTTTGGACCTGCAAGCTGACCGGGTAGATTCCAGATAGTGGTCAAAGTGAGACAGTCCTTTGCACTTGACTTTTCTTGTTTATGTGTTCAAAAACTAGTCGCAAGGCCTTTTCTCCTTCTATTTTGAAGAGAGGTTATAGGCCACCGGCCATTAAAGTCTAATGAGATATATGTAAAGCTAAGAGCTTTATGGATGTGAAACCCTGGGTAATCCTATGAATTGGCCATAACTTTCTCTAAATACTCTACTGCTCTATAACTTAGGCTGTCCTTCTCTTTGGGATTTATGATTTACTGACAATATATATGTGTGTGTGTGTATATATATATATATATATATAATATATATATATATATAATAATAATAATAATAATAATAATATAATAGTAATAATAATAATAATTGATGAATGAAATGGAAGATGGATTTGGCATTAGTCTTTATTCAGTATGACGATCATTTAGACCCTTCCTGCGACTATCCCTTATGGGTGGGATGTTGTACATCCAATTGTGCTGCATTGATCAGTGCAGTCTGGTCACATCAGATACATGCATACATAAAAGTGATGTCCCACTAAATATATTGAGTTCACACAGTGAATGGGGCTAGCTACAGCTGTCCTTATATTAAATCAGGGGTGGGGAAACCCCTGCCTGTAAGCCCATTTTATTGTACCCGCAGGTTGATAATAAAGTAAATTTTTCAATTATATAATTTATACAATACTCATATACCTATTTGCGACATAGGTCGTCGGGTTTCCACTATGACTTAAAACGGTCAGACTTGAACAGAAATCCTGCGGTAATTGCCATTTGAATGGAAATTTTGTTTTTACTATAGAACACATATTGCTAGGTTTGTACCACCCCTTGAGATCCAACTACACATTAGCTGAGAAAACTAAAAATATATTGCATGTATCGAAATAATATTTATACGAAACAAAAGCTGAAGGGTTGTAGAAGATACAGTGTAAAAATTATTCATATCCGAGAACCCCAAGTGTTTAAATTTTCCTCCCTATTTCATTCTTCATGTTTTTACAAAAAAAAAAAAATCACTGAAATCAACACTCACGCTCTTTCTGTCAATCAATAAGCAAAAAATATTTTAAAATCTATTAAAAATCAGAAACATACATATTCTTCAAATCCAATTTTTTAAGATTTTTATGACATTTCAAAGATTCTCCAGCTGAGATTGTCTTAACATTGCTTGATAGTTGTAAAGAAGTACAAGTGTCCTTCATTTCCAATATTCTGTGGAAACATCTCTCTTCAAGGCACCAAGAAACATGCTTAACATGCCACTGCCACTACTGATGGCAAACACAATGATAATGACGACAACAACATCATCATCATTATCATCATCATTTAATGTCCGCTTTCCATGCTAGCATGGGTTGGACAATTTGACTGAGGTCTGGCGATCCAGACTCCAATCTGATCTGGCAGAGTTTCTACAGCTGGATGCCCTTCCTAATGCCAACCACTCTATGAGTGTAGTGGATGTTTTTTACGTGCCGCTGGCACAGGTGCCAGGCGAGGCTGGCATCAGCTATGATCGGTTGGTGCTTTTACATGTCACCGACACGGATGCCAGTCAGGCGGTGCTGGCATCTGCTATGTTCGGACGGTGCTTTTTATGTGTCACCGGCACAGGTGTCTTAACTACAATTTCCATTTGATTTTTATTTTGATGTTGATGAACTTGACACAATAGGTCAAAAATGAATATTTCAGAAAATTGATGGCTCTCCCCATCCAATCCACTAAATCATTTCACCTCTATATGCATCCAGGTTGTAGTTGTAGCTGTTGTTGTTCTACTTCTTAATCCCAGGTTTAACCTCCATCACTCTGACCTATGATCAAAAACATGCAAACAAAATAAAGAAACAACACAGTACCCATGACTTTCAGAAACATTTTTTTATACTCAAGAGTTGTTGGGGCATGGAATAAATTACCTGCATCAGTTGTTAGTTGTTGAGACACTACATCCTTCAAAACTTCCATGCTTCCTGAAATTCGCCAACAGTGAATTAGTAAAATAGTGTTTGACAAAATACTTTGCAGTCTTTGCAAAGGCTCTTTACTTTCGAGTTAAGATTGTGATGAAGTCAACTAACCTTTTACTATCATCTGCTGGGACATATTTTGACCAAGAGACACTTCTTTTCCTGATGGTTCTTGCCGACAACATGTGAAAAATTTGCCCTAATATCTTTGTTTGTTGCATTTGCATATTTGTTGCTTTTCTTTTCTTTTTTTTAATATTTTGCAGGAAAACAAATCATGAAAAAATAATCCCTCATATTGAAACACGAGAAAGTGTAATGAAATGGAAGATGACAACAACCAAACTTTATACTCAATGAAAGATTCAACTGTAACAAATCAAGCGCAGCAGATCAAAGAACAGCCAAATACTAACACATCACAGCCATTTGAAGTACACAATGAGTTTCCTTCAGCTATTTCAAAGGAAAATGATAAACACAAACAACAACATTCCAATATGGATAAACCAAATGAATGTTGTGGTGAAAGAATGGAAAATATAAGATTAACAAGCAAACCAGAAGATATTTACAGTGAATGCAAGAACTTGGAAAGTAATGTGGATGAAAGCAACAACTTACATTTTTCATCAAATGACAAATTGAGTTCTAAAAGAAATGGATTCAAATTAAGTACAAAAGCAGAAGTACATATAAGTGATGTTAAACCAGAGATAAGACAATGTGAGAAACCTGATTCATTTGATGGGAAGAATTGTACAGACATGAGTTATAAAGCTCAGTGTGAAATGAAACAAACATATGGATTGGGTTCTGATTGTGAAAATTTAAGTGAAGATAGAAAAATAGATTGTTCTTATGTACCTTCAAAGCATTTAAATATCAAAAACATTACTTCAGAGCTAAAATCCTGTGTAGAAGGTACACTTACTGGTGGTGAGAATGCCACTGAGAATAATGTTGACACAATGGTTTGCAAAAGTGATTCTGTCTCAGAAATTAGTGGAGGGCTTAATGATGTTGGAAACTGTATAACTACAGAAACTGATAAATTGTGTGCAGTTAGTGATGGTAATGTTTCTTTAGAAATTAACAATGATAGCAGAGATGCTTGCAGAAAGATAGGTTCCAATATAAATAGAATAGGTACTGATTCTAGTGGTGATATTACTCCTGAATTAGATAAAGCAAATATAGATGCTAGCAAAATCATTGGTCCAGAAATTAATAAAGACAGCACCAATGCTGATGGTAATCTTGTTCCAGAATTTGATTGTGGAATTGTGATTACTGACAGAAATATTGGCCGGGAAACTGAACAAATGGATACAGTTTCTGGTGGAAGTATTCCTTCAGAAGCTAATAAAGAAGATTCCATTTTGAGTACAAATACTGATTCAGAAGCAGCTGGTAGGAAAGAAACAGTTGCCAGCGGAAATGCTAGCACAGGAATTTATAGGAAGGATACCATTGATGGTGGAAATGACAGCATAGAAGAAGGTACAGAGAGTTCAGTTATCAATGAAAATATCACATCAAATAATATTCAAGAGACATTCACAGATGCAAATATTCTCCATCCAGAAAATTATTCAATATCTAACTTCCACAAGGAGGAACCATATATTTCCAACAAAACTGAACAAACAAATCTTATAGACACAGAAATCTTATCTTCTAAATCTGAAACATCAGAAAACAGTATTGATGATGACAATTTAGAAATAAAAGATGATAATTCTAATATGATAGAATATACATTAGAAGAAAATATAGATGCTGTAATTCCAAGTGTTAAACTACCTGAAGCCATGGTATCCTCTTTAGATCTGCAAACCTCATCCAAATTAGCTACAGAACAAAATCCAAACTTATCGTCTGTAGGACTGGCCAACACTTATCAAACAGACACTCATTCAGGTTTGGAAACTAATATTCCAGACAGTGAAAAGGAATTAAAAACAGAAAACAATCTGAAGACCTTACGACCAATCATCCATTCATATGTTGTCAATGAAACTGGTGTAAGAGCAAAACGAACAAACAGCATAGAAATCAAAACTGTTACATTTTCTCAAGATACAATTTTCAATGAGGATAAATCAAAGCAATATCGTAAAGAAAAGATCAGTTTCAGAACAGTCTACAAAAGTTGTACCACCGATTCTGAGACATATTCAAAAATAAACCCTCTTTTTGAAGATGATTCAGAAACAGGAAATGTTGCAATGTGTTGTGCTTTGGGAGAAAGGAGGAACAGTTTGGTGTACCTTGGAGATGATGAGAATAGTTTAAGCGGTGACAGTGAAGATGATGCAGGAGTTGAGGTACGATACAATATCAATATTTATTTTTAGAAATAACATGGTAATAATGTTGCTGTTATTAATTTTGCTACTGTTGTTGTTGTTGTTGTTTAGTGCTTAATGATCTACTCATTAAGTTATGATAAACTCATTGTTTAGTGCTTAATGATCTATTTCAGAAAAGACCATCTAGTTTGTTCCTCCCCCACCTTTTTAAAATTTTTTTTGCAGTCTGAGAGGAGCCAGGTTCAATGCCTAGGACCACATAATATAATGTTTGAATTTTTTTCTTTTTAAGATAGCCAGGTGTGAAGTGAGGGAGATTTTGTTGCTATTTCTAGGTGATAGACATAAACCTTTTAACATCTATAAGATAGGTTCTTATGCCAGGAATAGATCTGAGTTCTGACATTTCAGACAGAAAATGTGTTTGAGAAAAAGTAAAAAAAGGAGCCCATCAGGATTGAACTCCTCACCTGAACACTTAGGAATACCAACCACGTTTCCTGGTTCACTGCCTCAACAGCTCCTTTATAGGATCCAATGGCTAAGAACATCATCAGGAGGAACCACGTCTGGTTTCAGCCCCTACTCCTCTACCATTTTCAACGTGGAGGTGTCTTCAGCTATGTTGTTGAGTGTGTTTTTTCTTTTTCCTTTGGCTTTTTGTTCTTTGGTTTCTTCAATGCAGCAGCAACGAATGCCAGCAGCCAAATGGCCACCCTGGAAAATTTCCCCTTAAATACTCACCAGTAGGCTTCAACAGCCAGTGCTAGCTAACTGTCACATGACACAATCTAGACTTCAACTGACCAATGGAGGGGAAGGGCGCATAGTTTTGGCCCGTGTCCTCTCTAGACCTACCTTCCAACAGAGTTGTGTTAATTTCAACTCCAGCAGCCAGAGCCAACTAGCTATCTTGTGGTACAAGCGTTCAAACTATTGGGGAGGAAGGTGCACAATGAATGAGGTGGTTCCCTTGGCCCACCTGTCAAACAGCAATGTTGTTTAAGTGCCTGCCAGCCTCACCTAGCGATGCTATTTCCCAGTTGGCATATTATGGTTTTCAAGCCATTTCAGATCTCAGTTCCACCATATATACAAGCTGGCTTTGTCAACTGGCTCCTTTATCCTTCTTATTAGTTTTCTCAGCTCTGAGTTCGAAAATGCAAACCTTCTTTTAAATAACATCATTTTCTTTTCAATGAAACCTCTGGCTTCGTATTGTTTTACAAATTCTATTAATTGTTCTTTGCTGATGCAGCTATCAGTAGTTCTCTGCGATTTTAATTGTTTTTTTGTTTGTTTGTTTGTTTTCCTCTTTTAATGCTGATAGAGTTGATAGGTGTTGGTTCACCAGGCAAAAGGTTTAAAGATTGACATCCTCTTACCATGATTCTCACTTGGTCTCACCAGTTGCCTTGGTTTGAAGAATCCATCTTGTGATTTTTCCTTTGATATTCTAATCACATGTCTGTAATACCAGAGCTATGACCTCTCAAAGTGGAGAAGTACTGGCGCAACCTGGAGGGACTCTTTGATCTCCAGGTTATGCACCCTGTCAAATATTACACTGGAGACCATTCAGAGGAGCCCCAATTTATCCACTTGCATTTGAAATTGTACTGTTTTGGTTATTACCCAATAATCTTGACCATAGGTGAAGATCAGCATTTTACCAACCTCTCTTCACGTATACAATATATTTCACATTCAGTATAGAATACTTCTATAGGATAGTGTACTTCTATAGTATACTTCATGTATAGAACATATTCCATCCACATGGATAGAATATATTTCATACTTATATATTTCTTTACTACCTACAAGGGGCTAAACACAGAGGGGACAAACAAGGACAGACAAATGGATTAAGTTGATTACATCGACCCCAGTGTGTAACTGGTACTTAATTTATCGACCCCGAAAGGATGAAAGGCAAAGTCGACCTCGGTGGAATTTGAACTCAGAACGTAACGGCAGACAAAATACGGCTACGCATTTTGCCTGGTGTGCTAACATTTCTGCCAGCTCGCCGCCTATATTTCATACTTATATTTTATCTTTTACTTGTTAATTTGCGGCCAAGAAGGATCATAAACCTGACTTTCATAATAGACTAAAATGTTGGCTAATTAACCCAGCTAAGACTGAACTAGGCTTAGCGAGCAAAACATTTTTAAGAAACATTAATAAAAATATTACGCAATTGTCAAAACTGTTGATATGGACTAACAGTTTCTTGGTGATATTTTGGTTCAAATCCATCCACAATAGAAATAAAGCAAAATTCACACAGATATTGTGGATTTCTACCCGTCAATATCTGAATCACTGCTATGTAATGCATTAGAGTTTGAATATTTGTTTATAACCATAGATGAGCAAGAAATACAGTTCATTATGCACACATGTAAGACATTACTATTCAGTAACAGATCTATTTGGACCAAAAAAGATAATCAAAGCAAACTATTTGATGCCCCAATGGGTTCCTATGATTGCATGGACATATGTGATTTAGTTGGTTTAAACCATTTTGATTTGAAATTTCTTGGTCAATACATTGGTATATTCTGCAGCAGCACTTTAGCAGTATCACACAGTTGAGATGGCCGTGCTATGGATTCCTTTAAAAAGTAATTAATTACTACCTTCAACTCTTTAGGATTTAAAATATCTATCAATACCAACCTAGCTGAAACTGACTTTTTAGATGTTTCCTTACATCTCAAAACTAATTCATATAAGCCCTTCCACAAACCTAATGAGAATCTTAAATATATTAATAAGCACTCTTGTCACCCACCTATTGTATTTAAAAGCTTAATTTCAAATATTAGCCGTAGGATCACATGCCTTTCTTCCAAAGAAACATTTCAAGAAGCATTTCAAGTAATACATCTTGTTGGAATTTAAAAGTAGATCATCAGACACTTTGTGAACCATTAACATTTGGCTTACATCTGCTTGACATCAAATTATTGTAACGCTGGTTATCTCCCTTGTATTTTTTTTTTGTCTTCTTTACAAATATCCTTTGTTTAAATGTTATCTGCTCAAAAGACAACTGACAAACGGACTTGTTTTCAGCTTGATAAATGGAATAAATTATTATTTCAACCAGGGTAGCTGTATTTACATGATTTGTATTTATTTTTTATTTGAAGATTTTACATATATATATATATATATATATTATATATATATATATATATATATATATATATTATATATATATATATATATTTATATATATATATATGTATATAGATTATTTTATTTATTAGGGAATATAAGGAAATATATGTCATTTAGAGATAGAAGTCCCCATGCAATTCGTCAAATTAATGAATTGCATGGGGACTTCTATCTCTATATAACACACACATATATATATATATATGTACACACACACGCAAATATATGCACACACACACGCCCACATGGATGTATATACATACACACATATATGCATACATAAATACACACACACACACACACTTTCGTTTCATTTATATTTTAATTAATCACCTTCATCATCATTTCATACATATGATATATATTTGCACGAGATATCTTCCTAAAGCATAATTACATTTAGAGGAAAGTTGTAGTTTGCTTGAAGCATTGTTAGATATATATAAAAAACCAGTGTGCTTTAGAAGACAAGGTCAACCCAGATAGAACATCAAATTCAAAAAATTAACTCTATAAAGATATTTAATTAATCTGATATTCAGGCTTAAAAACTCTTTTTCAAAGACTTCAAGATATAAATTAACGTGACTGTTGTGTTTCCATTCTAACTATTGTGTGTTTTCAATATAGATATCCGTTCTGAATTTTCCTTCTTATATGGAGAAGTATCTGCAGAAAGATGATAATTCTGTGACTGGTAATTCCAGAGTGAAGGATTATTCTACACATTCAAACATAACCACAATAACAAATACATGGAATAAAAGAACTTTAATGGAAGCAAATATATTGGTGAGAAATTTTTCTTTTCTTTTTGTTTTGTAAGTTTTGCAAGTTCATGATAAAATAATTTTACCTATAAAGGTTATTTTAACATACCAGTTGCTGTTATTGTGTAGACCTCTGATGCGTTGTATTTTATTGGGCCTATAGCAACAGAGGTAACAAACCAAAAGCTCAATACTGGAATGTACTTTGCTTCAGTTTGGTCTTGAACCTACCACACTACTCCATATTTAGTTGCTAGTTTGATGTTGGTTGTTTCTTTCCCATGAGGTATCTAGCAGAAGCCACCTTCCATCTCACTTCTTGCACACCACACACATCAATATGGTGACGCTGCATCATTTCAATAATCTCACCAGACCTCCCTTTCATTGTGCCAACATTGACAGTCACAGCCCTAAAATTGTGTATTTGAGAGTGACAATGGGAAGGCAGTTGTTGTTGGGCTTTTGTTGGTACCTGAAAAGATTTGTGCAAATGCTTGCCTGGTAGAAGAGACTTGGTACATAGTTTATTCAAGTCAATGAATTACAATTTCCTCACTCCCTTACAACATCCAGATTAAAGGCCAACAAGGAGAGAGGTAAAAGAAAGTAGAATTGTATGTGTGTGTGTGTGTGTGTGTGTGTGAGCGTGCATGTACAGAATTCCTCATCTCTAAAATATTGACCAGTAATACACAATGTATGCATTTTGCTTATTTGCAATCAGTAATGTTTACATTACTAGTGCTACTTTTATTTCATAATGTGTGTGTGTGTGTGTGTGTATTTGTCCTCCACCACTGCTTGACAACCAATGCTGGTTAGTTTATGTTCCCGTAATGTAGCAGTTCAGCAAAATGGACCAATAGAATATGTTCCATACTTGATTAAAAAAGTACTGAAGTTGACTTGTTTGATTAAACTCTTTCAAGTCTAATGACTAAAACAAGTAAAAAATTAAAGATAAAGCACACACACACACACACATTTCAAATGAATTGTTTTTTTTTCTTTTCAGTCACATTCACCTCAAGATTTCATTGCCAGCTTGCCTCCTCTTGATATAACTGGCTACAGAATTTTTGTGAAAAAAAAGCAGAAACAAGAAAGATACCATTTCATTATGAAAATAGCTTTCATCATCCTCTTTCTATTAACTATAGTCACCATTGTTATGATTATACTCTATTTTGAAGTAATAAAAAGATGACACATATAGTATGGAGGGGTTTTATTTTTAACTTATCATTGTTGTTGTTTGTGGTATTATTATTATTGTTGTTGTTGTTGTTGTTGTTGTTGCTATTATTATTATTATTATTACCAAGTGTAAGCTATGGACACATAAGAGGTGCAGCAATATCAAAGGAAGGCTAACTGGGAAGATAGTTTTTGTATGTGGCAGATGCTCAGGAGCAATAAACACTGAAAATGCTCAGAGACCAACTTCCGCCACATTCCAGTGAGAAAAACTAGAAGTAGTTGATAGCTTCCGTTACCTTGGTGACCAAGTCAGTAGCGGAGGCGGGTGTGCTGAAAGTGTAACTGCTAGAGTAAGGATAGCCTGGGCAAAGTTCAGAGAGCTCTTACCTCTGCTGGTGACAAAAGGCCTCTTGCTCAGAATAAAAGGCAGACTGTATGACGCATGTGTACGAACAGCCATGCTACATGGCAGTGAAACTTGGGCCGTGACTGCTGAAGATATGCGTAAGCATGCAAGAAATGAAGCCAGTATGCTCCGATGGATGTGTAATGTCAGTGTTCATACTCGGCAGAGTGTAAGTACCTTGAGAGAAAAGTTGGACCTAAGAAGCATCAGTTGTGGTGTGCAAGAGAGACGTTTGCACTGGTATGGTCATGTAGCGAGAATGGATGAAGATAGTTGTGTGAAAAAGTGCCACACTCTGGCGGTTGAGGGAACCTGTGGAAGAGGTAGACCCAGGAAAACCCAGGACGAGGTGGTGAGAACGACCTTCGAACTTTAGGTCTCACCGAGGAAATGACCAGAGACCGAGACCTTTGGAAGTATGCTGTGCATGGGAAGAGCCGGCAGGACAAGTGAGACCATAACCCATGGCCTCTACCTGGGACGTAGCCAGCCCACTTATGCATACCTTTCCTTCTTGTGACACAAACCCTATTTGTGAAGACCTGTTGAGGCAAGTGAAA
>NC_043005.1:92558723-92568723 GCF_006345805.1 Octopus sinensis | reverse complement strand
CCATATTATTTGTGAAGCAGAGATCCAGTATGCCCTGGTTGGTTGGAGTATTATTTGTTCCATGTACAGTGTTGATGAGGTTCAGGAGGGACCTCGCTTGTCCTCGTTCACATCGTGTCATTCCTGGGAGAGAAAGGCCGTCAGGCCATCTGACATTGGGCAGATTGAAGTCTCCCATAAGAAGTACACATAATATGTGTTGTTCTAATGTGACTAAAACTTCTTCTATTTTTGCAAGGCAGTCTTCAAACTTGCCTACATGGCTTGGAGCATCTGGAGGGCGATATGTAGCACATATAACTACACCAAATTGCCTTATATGTACAATTAGTGTGTCACACACCGAATTTGAGAGTGACAAAAGGACCTGGGGTGTGAGGTCCTCGCGGATATACATAGCAACTCCACCATGACTTCTTTCTTTTCTGTCGGTCCGTACTGTGGTATGTGTATTTCCGCATCTGCTATGTCCGGTTTCAGGTGTGTTTCCGTAAGTGCTATGCATAAGGCTTGATTGCATGCAACAAGGTCTCTCAAGAAAGGGATTTTTGTCCTGTTATTGAGTGTTAGCAGTCCTCTGATGTTCAGTAGGAGCATCGAGGTGATGTGTGTGTTGTTGCCAGTGGTGTCCACCATGACTCTATTTGGTGTGGCGGTCTTGTGCATTGTGGATAGTACCATACATATATATATACATATATTATGTATATATATATATATTATATATATATATAATATATATATATACATATATATATGTATATATATATATATTATATATATATATATATATATATATATATATATAATATATATATATATATATTATATATATATATACATACATAAAAACATAATAAACCCACAAATAATAAATAGATAAATACATTTTTCTATTTTTTTACCTTAAAGAAGTTCTAGTCACATTAGAACAACACATGTGTACTTCTTATCTCAGCTATAGTCAATAACTAATTACCTAAATATTTAACAAAAAAAAATCACTATTCATATTATTAAATTTAATTTCAAGTCAAATAATTATATAATATTTGAATAATAACTAAATTATCAATGAATATATATAAGTGTATATAAATATTAGAATTAAGATCTAAAATTATCTCTATCAATAAATATATATGCACGTATAATAAAGACCTAATAAATTAATTATTCATTATTACTTATAAATATATTAAAAGATTAAAGATGAAAAAGCTAACTGTAAACAAACAAACAAACTATTTTAAAAGAACGCTATAACTAATTAACAATCCATATATCTCATTGGCTAATTAATAACTTACAAAAAACAATAGATATATATATACATATATATATGTATATATATATATGTATATATACATATACAATATATATATATATATATATATAATATATATATATATATATAATTAAATTAGAGATAAAACCACTATTAGGCAACTCAAACAGTGATAGACATAAACCAAAACATAAAAAACAAAAGATAAATATAATTAATATAATATACAAAATATATATAAAATATAAAATTTAAATTATTGAAATTTGGAATTTTTAAATTTATATTTATAAATTTTTATATTTTAATTTTAAATTTATAAATTTTTAAACTTTTAAACTTCTAACTTTTTTTTTAAACTAATCAAAAAGTATTAAAAAGTTTAATATGATATAATAAGTAAAAACACTACGTACGTTTCATGGCTATAATTCAATTCGAATTACAATTAAGTTTAAATTCAATTAAAAATTCGAATTAAAATTATAGTCAATCTTCAGGTTAATGATAATAGTTAAATAAATAAGCAAATAGAGTTAAGCAATATTTTTTAAGAAATAAATAAAATAATAATTTTTCTTATTAAAAACTCTATTATCAAATTAGAAACTTAAAACATTAGGATTATGTCATGCAACCCATTTATTATGTTGAATATAAATTTTTAAGGTAAAAAAACAGATAGAAAAATGTATTTATTGTTTTTTATGTTTTGGTTTATGTCTATCACTGTTTGAGTTGCCTAATAGTGGTTTTATCTCTAATTTAATTTATATTTATACTGTGAAATTTGATTTAATCCTAAAACTAGTTTTTCCCTGTATATACATATATATATATATATATATATTATATATATATGTATGTATGTATGTATATATATATATATATGGTATGTATGTATGTATATATATATATATATGGTCTTTAAGAGATAAAGGTGTCGATTATAACATACAATGGAAGATTTTGGCCAGATGTAAGCCCTATACTAACGGCAGCGGAAGGTGCGGTTTATGCGACATGGAGAGATGGCTTATCTGGAAAAGCAGCTTAGACCCTACCACATGTCTAAATACAAGGACAGAGCTTTTCGGATCATGCCCACATGTGACTAAATTTCTGTTACGTTTTTGGTCCCCTAAAGAAAACGGATAGAACATGCTTTCTGTGTTATGTCCCAAGAAGATTTTATATATTTTTATATATTTTTATGTATTTTTATATAATTTTTATGACGAAAAATGCGAGCGATGTATAAGTACGCAGGCAAAGCAGAGTTATAACAGAGTAATTTCCCTTCATTTTTAACGGTATTTTTTCATAACGTTTTCAAATAGCCAGATAACCGAAGAGATGGTGTTGTGGATTTCCACTTCGGCATCTGAAACTCAGAGTTTTATCTTGACTACCGAGTAATGTAACATATTGTATAGATAAATTTCCTCTATTTACATAATATTGAGGTCTCTTTCTTTCTTTTGTTATCTTACCGTTTTATCAATATATATATATATATATATATATATATATATGTATGTATGTATGTATACATATATATATATATATGTATGTATACATATATGATTTGATTTTTCCAGTTTTAGCTTATGAGCTGTGGCCATGCTGGGGCACCGCCATTATATATATATACATATAATGTATATATATATACATACATATATGTATATATACATACATATATATATGTATATATACTATATATATATATATATATACATCATATATATATATATATATATACATACATATATATATATAATATATATATATATATACATACATATATATATATATATACATACATATATATATATACACACTAGTAGCTAAGCCTGGTCAGTTTGGATGATGTGGCTGTATAAAACCTGCTCTGTGTAAGCATTTGACTTGTTTGGGCACACGTTAAAAAACAATTTTAGAATGGCTTTTTTCTGTCAAAATGCTAAAAATAACTGGCTAACAAAAAGAAAACCAACCAATATTCAACCAAATCAAAAAATAAACTAAGTGAACAAAGATGAACCATCCCACACCCATTGTGCGTGCTTATGCACATACACACATGCATACACATTCACGTACCCCCCTTTACATATACACAGAGTTGAAACGCAGTTTGATTTATTTTTTTCCGCGTACAATTTTCATCATCCCACTACCAAATATGACATCACCCCCTTCCTTCTTTATTCATCTATCACCCCATCCGTTCTCATTCATAAACACAAGAGTATTATTATAGTAGAATATCATGGTAACCACGGGAGCTATGGAAAAATACAAAGCCACTGGATCATTCTACACATCTCTTTTAGTTGTTTCAGTCATTTGACTGTGGCCATGTTGGAGCACTGCCTTTAGTCGAGCAAATCGACCCCAGGGCTTATTCTTTATAAGCCTAGTACTCATTCCGTTGGTCTCTTTTGCCAAACTGCTAAGTTACAGGGATATAAACACACCAGCATCGGTTATCAAGCGATGTTGGGGGACAAACAGAGACACACAAACACATATATATATATACGTATACATATATACATCTGTGTATATAAAGATGTCAATTAATAAAAATTACAAACCTTTTCATGTCAAAATAAACATAAATCGATGTTTTATGAGGTATCTATTTACTTGTCATGTCTGTGTGTGTATGTATATATATATATATATATATATATGTGTGTGTGTGTGTGTGTGTGTACATATATATAGGCTGAAACAGCTGTAAGAAGTAATTTCTGGATTTCAATAATTTATATGACTTTTAAAAACTGTATTTGTATTATTATATTATCTATTGATTTATATAATATTTTGTATGCTTTTGATGTTCTCATTTGTAAAATGAATAAATAATCTAACATTATAATATCTGTAAGTTGATGAACAAACTGAATTTGTTTCTCCATTTTCTTATTTATATATATATATAAACAAACAATTGCAGTGTGGAAGGTGTTTATAAGCAATTTAAGAAACACACAAAACTGTTAGATTCACTTCAACATTTAAATTTAATCTAACGGTTTTGTGTGTTTCTTAAATGGCTTATAAACACCTTCCACGCTGCAATTGTTTTTGTTCCAGCACACGATCTCAGATCAAGTCACTCACTATGCAAGTACATCTCCGAAATATATATATGTATGTATGCATATATATATATATATATATTAATGTCTGTTTTTATGTTTAGTTATTAAAAAACAATTTTACATCCGGGCAG
The DNA here is from genome assembly GCF_006345805.1 of Octopus sinensis. Lineage (NCBI taxonomy): Eukaryota > Metazoa > Mollusca > Cephalopoda > Octopoda > Octopodidae > Octopus > Octopus sinensis. Next base: position 92,564,185 of record NC_043005.1, on the reverse strand, counting down.
TCTTACGATAGCTTAGCTGGCCAAAACTTCAAAGTCACTGGCAATATTTTTGTTTAAGAAGAATAAATATTAGGTCATCCAATAAATAATGCATTTTTTAATACTTGTTTTATTTTTCAAAATTAAGATAAGCAAAGTTTTTTTTTAATCTGAAATATACTCTCTTTCATTTTCTACAATGCTCTTCCATCTATCTGGTAGACTTGCAAGGGCCCTCTTCCAAAATTCACTTGTCCATGATGAAAGATACTGTTCTGACCAACAGAATTCATACTTTTTCCATCCAAATGATTCTAAAAGCTGCAGAATAAATGATAATCAGATGGGACAATGCCCATTGAATATGGTGGGTGGGGCATTGTTTCCCATTCAAACTGCTTCAGCATTTCAAATGTCATCATTACCGTATGTGACCAAGCATTATCCTGATGAAAGAACACATTTTTAGCACTGACTTAGGCCACTCAATCTACTCACGGTAGATCTCCTTCGTTATTGTTTGGTTTGGGCTTAAAAGTTCAAAAGAACCCATTGACCCAATTTGCTGCAGGTATCGATGAATGGTTGAATGACCAAATCCAAGCTTCTCAGTTACGATGGGATTTTGTCCCACCAGGGCTCATCTTCTTGGCTGTAGTTTCCAGCTCAGAATTTCTAGAACCACCATTGATACAGCTTATTGTCCAATCCCCAAATACTGCATTAATATTTCTTGCACTTTCCGTTGCGTTGTTGCCTTAAAAATATGCTTTTGTCACTTCCATTATAGCTTTGAAAAAATAACTGTTAAAATCGAACTGCATTTTTCAAAACATGTGCTAAAGAATAAGTAGAAGGTAAAATTACTACCTGCTTTTATAGCAAGTTGATGCAGGTAGTTTATCCCATCCCCCATTCGACTTTTAGTTCATACAACTGAAAAACTGCATTATTTATAGGATGACCGAATATATATAATGTATGCATATATGCAATATATACATGCATACACACAAACACGTATTGTGTTGAGTCAAAAGTTTTGCAATATTTTTGTAACTAATTTGCTTTATTCATCAAGTTACAACAAAAACAACCTAGCATTCAAAGTAGAAGCCACCATGTTGCACTGTCTGCTAGTTCTTTGATCCCATGCTGATGCCAGTTCTTGTCCTTCAAGATGAAGAATTCCTTCACTGAAGCTTCCACTGTCTCTTGGTTGGTGAAGCATCACAAGCACAGGAAGCGAGCCATGGATCAGAACATGTAGAAGATGCCTATCCACAGAGCCATGCCATGAGAACAAACCTGAAAGTAAACTTCTTAATCACACGGATAAAGTAAAATAGAGAGCAACAGATAAAGGGAAATAAATAACTACAACATCAATTTAAAAGCATTTCTTTTTTTTAGTATTTATTTTTATTTTGCAAAATACAAAATTTTTAATGTGTCTTTTATACATTTTACTTTAAACAGAATCAAATTTCCAAAATTCCATTATTTGAATGTTTTCTTGTAATGGCAGCTTAAAAGATATATTAAAAAAATGCATCGAGAATTTCATCATTTTCTGGACTTGATGATATGTTTTACAAATATAAGAGTCTACATTTATGGATTTTTCTTGGGTATACATTCATGTGTGTGTGTGTGTGTGTGTGTGTGTGTATGCAACAAAGGTGGAAGATACAATACAAGCTTTTAATATGAAGCAATGCATGATGAAAGGAATGTCAAGCTTGTCTATCACAGGTAACATTGCTCTGATTCACAATTACCAACAGATAAAACCAAGTAAAGTATCTAAGAAAACAGCTCAAAGTTCCTTGTCCAGAAACACACCAAAATTCTTCCATCATGTATAGACTCTGTGTTGTAGTTACATTCTCCATTTGGTGTCAATTTTGTTTACACAAATTTATTTCTACATATCTACATATACCATTATTTATTATTATCACTGTCATGTCACTAAAGATTGGGTTTTTAGATTTACCTGTACCATATTCTTGGCACCAACATCAGTTTATTTACCATCAGGTCTTCTTTCAACTATAATTAGACGATAACTCAAAGAGTGAAATCAAAGGATGTTGGGATTTTTCCTTTTTGATTTTGTTTTTGTTTTTCTCCCTCTCAAACTTGAATAAGCATGAAGAATACATTACAAGTGAAAGGTGTCAACAATCTGAAAAAACACTTATTCTACAGTTCTTAGATCACATGATCTCATGTCTACAGCAGAGCAAAAGTAGATGAGTAGCAGAGAGTCTTGTTCAATAGATAAGGGATTCAGACTCAAGTCAATATATGACATGTAATTTCATGCTATGAAGGCAGCTATCTAATGAAGATCAGCTTATATAGCTTGTATATAGGTTGGGATAAAAAGGACACTGTTGAAGCTATGCCTTTGTCTGTTAAGATCCCTTTAGATTGAAAGCCGTCTTTGTTGTATCTTCTTATCTTTTCAATTTAGATGTCTTCCAAACAACTTGCACATGCAAGTGCTAACAGTCAAAAACTCCGCATACTGGAAGCCAGCAATTGTATGGGGTCATCAGGAAAGAATGCACGCCGTTTCGGGGCCTACCTCTCGACAGCATCAATGCACACCAGCCCCCCCTCACTGATATGAGTACCCGCTTGCTAGATCAACTGGTTATCAAATAAAGCTCAATATTCTTTTAGCCATCGCTCATAGTCTCTTAGTTATTTGATCTGCAGGCTTAGTTAGGCTTTGTTACACTGATGAGATTTAATAAACCATGACATGCCTATAGTTGTCCTCTCTTGCCTGCGAAGAAACATCAGTCTCTAAGCATGCAAATTAACTAAAGAAATTAGTTCACTGTTTGAGTGACAGATATTTATTACAGTATTCTAATTTTAGTGTTCTAAAGGCTGGAATTATATGAATTTCTTTTACAAAAACTCAGCATCGAAGAAAAAATATGGAGAAAAAGTGAACTAAAAATAAAGATGAAAATTAAAATAAAACTTTTGCAATGAAAAATTACTAAATCAATGAAATACATAAGAAATCAAAGAAAATTTTTTTTAAAAAAGATATTCCAAAAATAAACATCATCCTTTTTTATAATTTGTTTTGCAAGAATTTTGATTTGAAATTATGTGCTGAAACCAATATTGTTATAATTATTCACATTGTTTTGAATTAATTTTGTAGCTTCACTATATAGTGATAAACATATCAAAAACTTTCAATGTGTAGTAAAAGAGGAACATTAAGAAAGTGTGTGTGTGTGTGTATTTTTGAGAGAGAAAGAGAAAAGAAGGAAGAATATATATTTGTATTGCGTCACTCTGTCCACATCTCCCACTTACCAACTTTCACCTGACTCTACAACATCTGCCAACTTGAATATTCCCAGCCAGAGTCCTATGACAACTCCTCTGTTTCCCCTTAGAATTTGTAGTTTTCTCAATGTTGGAATTACAACAGTACTCTACAATATATACATATGTACGTATGTAAAGTCTTTTGCTTGTTTCAGTCATTTGACTATGGCCATGCTGGAGCACCACCTTTAGTCGAACTAATCAACCCCAGGACTTATTCTTTATAAGCCTAGTAGTTATTCTATCAGTCTGTTTTGCCAAACCACTAATTTACAGGGACGTAAACATACCAACATTGGTTGTCAAGTGATGGCAGGGGGACAAACACAGACACACAAACATATACATATATACGACAGACTTCTTTAAGTTTCTTTCTACCAAATCCACTCACAAAGCTTTAGCAGGCCCGAGGGTATATATATATAGTAGAAGACACTTGCCCCAGGTGCCATGCAGTTGCCATCATTCTCATCAGCAACAGCAGCCTCATTTTATGTCTGTTTTCCCATGCTTGCATATGTTACACAGAATTTCTAAAGAAAAGTAGCTTGCAACTTGTTGTGGTCCCTTGTCATCTACTTTTGCATATAGTCTGCATCCCTCATACCTACAGGTACATGACACTGGAGCATGTCCAGATTTAGAAGGTATTTAGGTATAACATACAAGACTACTCCCCTGTGCCCTCTGAACAGAACACCATTCTGTAGCAGATTTAACCTGCAGATACTAATTTTCTGCTAAGTATTTTGACATAACATGAAATGAAGTGTGTTGCTCAACAACACAATGCACAGCCAGGTTCAAGAATTGACCCCACAACCTAACAACTGTGAACCCTACACCCTAACCACTGTACCATGTGGTGACTTTAATTTCTACAGATGACAAATTCTACAAGGGACAAGCATCCTGTTCAGTGACAGAGTTATCCCTCAACAGGTGCAGATTTTTTGAGAACTAAAACGAAAGCTCAACAGCAAATCTCAGCCGCTTACAGATTTGTCTTTAAAACTCCACTCAAAAAGCATTGGTTAGCCTGGGGTTATAGTAAAAGACACTAGCCCAATTAGTAGCACAGTGAAACTAACCCACACATGGTTGAGAAGCCAACAGTTATATCTGCACCTATAACGTATCATTAGATATACAATACCTGAAGAAAAAGAGAAAGGGTGGGCATGGCAGGTAAGCTTTTGATCATAGCTCTGCTCCATCAGGCTAAAACCACAGACCCACCTGATGATGATGGCAAGAAAAAAAAAACAAAGAACAAAAGTTACACTTGATGCAGCTGATTACATCACTTTGTGAGACATCGAGAATGGTTTGATACAACACATCATTTTAACATCCTCACATTACACAGGGTTAAAGAACCATTAGCAGGAGTGATGCATGCTTACATAAACACAGACTAATGCAATATACATAATTAAACATACAATATTTTAAACAATGAATTGATCATACATGCAGTAAAAAAAAACAATTTATTTATCCAAATTATTCTCCATTAAAAAAAATGTTCTGCTAAACTGCTGGTTGTTTTGATTTTCTTTTTCATTGTGAAAAATTAAAACAAATAAATTTAAAAAGGAAAATTAAACAAAACCTAGAATAAATTCAAAAAGATAAAAACAACAAAAATTCCATATATACTATTCTATTACTAGTATGGTTCAGTTATATACACATACAGTTATATATACATATATATATTTATAAATAAGGATAATATCGATATTTAAATATCGATATTATCAAGTGGCCAGCATGGGAAAAAATACCATACAAAGGTAATAATTTTTTACAACTAAAAATAAGGGTGTCTGAGAGACACCATCATGCCGAAATAGCAGTCAAATCCCTGACTCTAAAAACCACCTTAAATGTTCATATCGCACCATGAGATAAGACAGATGGACAAAATAGACTAGCAAAAAGATATTACTGAATAATTCAAGATCCTGGATTTCTAGCTTTGCTTTAAATAAGCTTTGCCGTCATAAGTTGAATATATCAGAGCACATAAATACAAATATATATATATACAGAACAAACGTTATACTTACATATATGAACGTCCATACATACATATATATGCACGTATG
>NC_043005.1:92473723-92556223 GCF_006345805.1 Octopus sinensis | reverse complement strand
ATACATATACATATATATATATATATATATATATATATATACATACATATGTGCACAAACACATATATAGACATGCACATACATGTAATCAGATATATGGATACTCATTTACATACAAGCACATTTACACACATATACATATATATGTATACCTACATATATATATATATATATATATATATATATACGTAGTTGAGGTGTATTCCATTAAGAATGCATTAGGGTACAAAATAGAGCTCGTTCACCCTTAGAATTACCAGATAGCCAGCAGTATTATGGTATACTACCAATTCTAGGCTTAGGCATTCCTCGTGTGTGAAAAATAAAAAAAGAGCTACTTGGATGTAATAGCATCGAAATCAAACATTTACTTACAGAGACAGCAATTGTATATCACCTGAAGAGATACAACTAGGTCTTACTATACAGGTAAACTGTTACTTAATTTAAATCCTGTATAATATGTAGATCTATGTTGTATCAAAGCATGTGTAGTGGTCACTAAACAGCTGTCCCTCTTCCTTTAGACTCCATTTATTCTTTCCTTTATATATATATATACATATACATATATGTATATATATATATGTAGTAAACATACACACATGTATATATATTACATACACACACACACACATATATATGTAGTCAATATATATATGTATAATATATATATATATATATATATATATATATATATACACACACACACACACATACACGCACAAATATATACACACAAAATACATGCATACATGTGTGAGTATATGTATGTGTATGTATATACATATATACATATATATATATATATATATATATATATATATATATATATATACACACACACACGCACACATACATACACACATATCAATCACAGGTGAAACCTAGGTGGAATGGACAAGGGCCAAAGCTTTCATCTAGTTCTGCTCTCCATGAGATCTGCTTCATCTGGGTAAATAACCTTGTTGACAAACATATCGGAACCTGGTATAACAGGGATGTTATCAAATAACATTTGATGGAAACACAAAGCAATTGTAATAGGTTTGTTACCATATTCATAGCATTTTTTCAGGTAGGCATCATAGTAGCCTTTGCCTCGCCCAAGACGAGCTCCAGCCAAGGAGAATGCAAGCCCAGGCATCACAATTAGGTCTAAGCCACCTGGAAAAGAAGAAAATATTCATTAGAGACCACCTCTAGTTCTATGATACAAAGTATCCTGTTTTAATGTCATCTAAACTTTTTTAAATTTCCGACAAAATTCCTCGTATTTTCAAAATTATTTGAAGCATAGGCATTTTGATGGACATATGGTAGCAAATGGATTAATAAATACAGAAAATTTATGGCTATACACATCATATCATGCCACATACATATATATATCTTATTTCATATACACACTTATATATAGATTATTAGAATGTCACAGGAAAGAATTGCAATATGGATTCTTCAAGCCAATCCAAGTGACAGGAGATTTAGGGGTAGACCAAAAGCAAGATGGTTATATAATATCCATAGCTGGTCACTCTTAGAAATCCAGCAGGAAAGTCTAATGATGGCTGTTTCTGATAGGATCCTGTGGAGGAGGTGCCTGAGGGCTCTATCCACAAGGCCCTTGCACAAATAGTGGGCTAAGAAGATAGATGGATCGATTACATAAATTACATTTTCCATAAAATGATAATAATAATCTAAATGGCATTCTTACCAGTTTCTAGAGCATCAGTGCGAACATCATCATCACTAGGTTGCTTTATATTCCAATTAGTCAATGGAAGATTTTCATAATCTTCTAGAGACTTTAGTGCTACCATTTTCATGCTTGTGCCACTATAATGTGGAATGAAACAAGTCTTATTGGAAGCCAGTATTTTCTTCATAATTGATTCTGTCCGCACCTCATCAGAAGTACTCAGGTAGATTGAGATTCGTTTACTGGCTTCAAATTCTGGTAGATTCATCAACTTTAGAACATGAAATAGAGAAAGGAGAATAAGTGAGAAGAGCAAAAAGAGAGAGAGAGAGAGAAAGTGGGAGATTAAGAAGAGAGGAGAACATGAGTGCATTAATTGATTAATGCAAGAACATCAAGTTCTTTTGGTAATTTTTTTTTGTTTTGTTATTGTTGTTTTTGGCATATCTATATAGAATCCAAACAAATTTGTTTCTAGTCTCAAATTTGCTTCTAGACAATGAAGCTTTTATGTAAATCATTCAATCGTCTAAACTTAGAAGCCATATACCTCTTCAAGTAACAAGCAACTGTCTTATTAAAGAAAGGGTTCACTGGATAATGTAGTCCTAGATACACTGTGCTGCTGCTCCTCCTCCCAAAAGAAAAGACTGGACAGTCAAACCAAAAACACTTTTCATTACAAACCTGTTCCTCCAGAGCTGATCTGTTCTAACAGTTGCCAGCTACATTGCCCATGTCCTTTCCTTTGAATAAACATCAATGTTGTGGAGTGGAGAGATTTGCATGCATGAACAACTGCCAGTCTTCCCCAAAAACTCTTGCCTAGGCCTGTACACATGTGTTGATGCATAGGGGCCCCTGGTCTCAAATCCAACATAGGTAAACATTGCTATCCATTCTTTTAGGAGTTAAAAAAATAAAGTATCAGGGGTAGAATCTTTCCTTTCTCACATGTTTTTATTTCAGTTTGCTTGTATGTCTCAGTTTCTGGAAGAAATTGGCTGTGTCCAAACCTGGAGATGCCCTTAGGACTCCATCATGGATTTAAGGGCCCAAGGCAACACAAGGCAAGGCAAGGAATACATGTGCACACACACACACATTATTGAACACACATACTCAATGTACATGCTATGCTTGTATGCCAGTAGGCTGCGATTTAGTGTGGTGGAGATGACTCCCTCAAAGTGCTGACTGTTAAAACATCTGAAAGTCATAGACAGGTGAGACAACTTGTCCCAAACACCTCACCTGTACATGCTGTGATTGTTTGCTGGTAGGGTGTGATTTAGTTTGGTGGGGATGACTCCCTCAAAACATTGAATGTTTTAACACCTGGTGCTTTGAGGGAGTCATCCTCACCATGCTAAATCACAGCCTACCAGCTAAGAAGCATAGCTTGTATGTTGAGTATGTGTGTTTAATAATGTTTACAACACTAGCACTACTTCTAATTCATATTTGAATATACACACACACACACACACACACACACATATCATTGTTTAACGTCCACCTGCCATGCTGGCATAGGTTGGACAGTCTGACAGGAGCTGGCCAGGCAGAAGACTGCACCAGACTTTTGTGTCTGTTTTGGCAGAGTTTTTATGGCTGGATGCCCTTCCTAACACCAACCACCCTACAGAGTGGACTGAATGCTTTTTACATGACACCAGTTTAGGTGGGGTCAGTTTGGGCATGGCTTTTACAGTTGGATGCCCTTCCAAATACCAACCACAAGTAGACTGGATGCTTTTTATGTGGCACCAGCACTCACAGGGTTATCAAGTAATTTGCAAGACAAAAGTCTTTTGAGAGGGGAGGAGGGCATTGGAGGGTGTGATATATATATATATATATATATGTATGTATGAATGTATATATGTAGCCAAAATTGGCTACATACAGAATAAAATTCCCTGTATTGAAGACAGATGTAGTGACACTAAATCATGCAGCTGCTCAAGATGTTAGAAATTAAAGGGTACCAAGCATCCTTACCTGAAGCTCTCCACAGATACAAACCAGGTAAACAAGGCAGAAGGAATTTCTGTTTCCCAAGGATATTCACTTCAATGAAAGGAATTTTGAGAGGGGTGGGAGCATTGGGGGAGGGGATCTTGTGTCAGATGATGGAAGGTTACAATATGACAGAGAAACAGGGAGGCAGAAACAGGTGTCTTGCTATAGAGAATGTACATGGTTACCTAGCAAGACAGCCAGAGAAAGAGAGAAGAGAAGGGGAGTGACAGGAAGAGAGAAGGAGGTAGAAAAGCAGTCCAAGAAAGAGAACAGAAGCAGGTGTGCTGATGTAAAGGAGATACTTGGTTACCTAACCAGAGGGAAGAACAGGTGAGAGAGAGAGAGAGTGGGAAACAGCAAAAATGCAAGAGAGAGCATGAGAGAGATAGTGGTGAAGTGCCAGGGTATAATCACAAGTAACAAGGATCAGAGCATAGATGTGATGGTAGAGTGAGGAGGAGAGAGATAAATGGTGGCAATTGTCAGGATATGCCCTCAATGTATGGAGGTCATAATATACATGGTCAGGTACTGCCAAGAAGGCGCGAGTAGGGAGTGGAGATTGCAGTGACTAGCTGGGTAGAAAAATGGTGAAGGGGAAAGCAGTGATACAGTGAACGGGGCAGTAAGGGCAGTGAGGGGATTGGAAGACAATTATAGTTTATGAAGAGGAAATCTGAGGAAGAGGAAGATGCAGTTTAGGAGAGGAGATGTAGTTTGGTTTGATGGGGGTAGGGTGAGTGAAAAGTTTATTGTTACATGTGGGTGGGACACAACACTTCTAACACTCAGTTTTGCTGATGTGGTAGTGGTGGTGGGGGGTCTTCTCTAGAACCTCAAATCCCCAAACATCTTGGTCCGTTGTCATTTCCCCTATGATCCCTAACATCCTGAGATCGATCCTCACCACTTGATCCCATATCTTCCTCAGTCTCCTTCTTCCACAGGTACCATCCACTTTCAGTATACAGCTGTCTTTACTCATATGCATCACATGTCCAAACAAATGCATTCTCCTCTCTTGCACGCCATATTTAATATCTCTCAACAAAGTTGTGCTTTGTTGGTTATGGACACTAAGGTTACAAATCCATTCTACGCATGTCCTCTGCATTCAGAGCCCATGGCTCATTACCATGGAGTATAGCCGTTTGTACACAAGCATCATACAATCTACCTTTCACTCTGATTGAGAGAGTCCTTTTGTTGCCAACAGAGGCAGAAGTTCTCTGAAGTTCCTCCATCCAATGCTTATTCTATTTCAGAGCATCCACCATTCTTATTAATTTGGTCACCTAAGTAGCAGAAACTATCTACTACCTCAAGAGGGCCTCCTGGACATTTGAGAGAGTCTAAGTCCCACATGATCTTAGTGCTTATTGTTTCTGCACATTTTCCACACACGAAAGTGATCTTATCTGTTAACCTACATGTGATTCCACTGCATCTCTTATGTGTCCATAGCTTACACTGGGTGCAGCAAATGGAATTACTTCCCACTCCTTTCCTACTTATTGAGCAGGGCCATTTACCTGACGGAAAGAGAGTCTTGGCTGCTTTCTTGCTAACGACAACTTTAGTCATTCTAAGGTTAATGTAAAGGATTTTGATTTCAGGTTTTGCTTCCAAACCTGGAACTTCTCCAATTCTGCTTCAAATTCTACAATAAGAACAAGGTTGTCAGCATAATGCAGTTCCCATGGGAATCCAGTTTTGAATTCCTCTGTAATGGTCTGGAAAACTATGATGAATAAGAGTGGACTAAGACTGATCCCTGGTGAACTCCAACTTGTACGTTAAATTCATCACTATATTCAAGGTTGACCCTCACCACACTGACAGCATCGCTGTACATGGCTTGTATGGCTCTAACAAACCATTCTTCTACTCTTAGCTTCCTTAGAGACCACCAGATAAGAGACTGGGGAACCTTGTCAAAAGCCTTCTCCAGGTTGATGAAAGCTAAGAACAATGGTTTACTTTTGGCCAAATACTTTTCTTGCAACTGTCTAACTAGGAAGATGGCAGTCTTTTTTCTCATTCCTGGTATAGGCCATATAAATAACTTTTAAAATATGTGTGAGTCACTGCCATTATAGATAGCAGAGGCTCATCATTGATTTAATAAAATAGTAAATGAAGAAATCTTCAATAATAAACGAAGAAGTTTTTAATGTTTTAACCTCAATAAAATATTAAAACAATTCATGTAGAACTTCTCTTTGTATATAACACTTTTTAGGTCCAATCATTCAAAATATCTTCAAGAGAGGTTTAATCGCTCTTTTTACACAAGTCTATAGCAAATATATAGAATGCATGTTATAATGATACATTTTCATCATCATCATCGTTTAACGTCCGTTTTCCGTGCTAGAACGGATTGGATGGTTCGACTGGGGTTTGGGAAGCCAGGAGGCTGCACCAGTCTCCAGTCTGATCTGGCAGTGTTTCTACAGCTGGATGCCCTTCCTAACATTAACCAATCCGTGAGAGTAGTGGGTGCTTTTTACGTGCCAGGGGAGGCTGGCAGCGACCACGATCGGTTGGTGCTTTTTACGTGCCACCGCAAACCTTTCTGACATTGCTTACACACACACACACACACACGAGGTTGAGCTGGTGGAGCATTAGAGCATCAGATAGAATGCCTTACAATATTTGTGTCAATGCACTTTGCTCTGAGTTCAAATCTGGTTGTAGTCAACTTTGCCTTTCATCTTTTTGTGGTTGATAAAAAAATACCAATCCAGGATGGTGCATTGGCAGAAACGTAAAGAATATTGGACCAGATGCCTTGTGGTATTTGTTCTAGCTCTTTGTATTTTTGAGTTCAAATCCTGTCATATCCTACTTGAGTGGTAGAATTAATCCATCAACCAGTTTAACATCACCACCTGGCACTGTAGACACCATTGTAAATGCAATGGACCAAACTTTGGCTCATTAAAATGCATAACATGATTTTTGGCCTTGGGTAGCAACTGTTATTTCCTATTTGCTTATCCCTAGAAAGTATGAAAAATGGCTAACATTTCCTTCAAACTTTGCTTTTGTTACATTTATTCAAACCCTAATGAATCCCGCCCAACACATAGCTACGATGCTCCCCCACTACTCCTGCTCATGATCAGAAAAGCACATATTGCTAGCCAGTAAAGGACATTCTCAAGTGGACAAGGTCAAACAACTGACAAGCAAATTTGTGGTATTGAGTAAAATATTTGCTACAACAATAGTTCTGTTTCAGCAACTCTGAAATGTAATGGAAAACAGGTTAGTCTCAAAACATTGATGTCCACGTCACAAAAGCAAAGTTTGAAGGGAATAGTAGTCACTTCCTTTGATTTCTAGATAGAAGCAAATCAAATAACAGTTATTGACTAAAGACAAATAGCAATAATTTTGGTACCCAGTGCAATGCAACTGATCACAAAAACATATAAAAAGTAAGAATAAAACTGGCTGAGATGTTAGTGCTTTGTGTTCTGTCCTTGGCAGTGTGTTCTGTTTGTAAACACATAATGTACTGACACCAGCAAGCTGTGAGTAAATAATGCATGGTGTTCGACCATTTATAGTACTACCCTAACATAACCTTACTTTCGTTTCTGTTGCATTGCACTCCAGAATAGACACATAAATCAATAACTAATTGTTTAGTTAATAATCAATTTACCATGTTAAGTCTTTTTTAACATATCAGATAATAAATGAAAATCATAACTGATTTACACCTTTTAGATACAGTGCCAAATATTTTCTTTTTTTCTTTCTTTTAACTCTTAGCTGTGAGGGTCTGGTATTTAATTTCTAATTATATGCTTGTCTCTCTAGCTGGTAATACTGATTTGTACAACAGCTACAAATAGCAAGGGGCTGTTAATTTTAAGGTGAGTTTAGTTGTTTAAATCATCCCCCACCCCTCCACATCAACATCAATAATTGAGAAAGATTTTGATTTTATTTACACTTTGAAGATGAAAGACAGAAAGAAAATAAAAACGACTGCATGACATTTCAACTCAAAGATCTTTTGTGGATGGCAAAAATTTTAAGCATTTGTCCAACTAATAGAATCTAACACATACACCTTGTTCAAGATGCCATGCAGTGGGAATATATCTAATATAATAAATGCAAAAACTAATTTCTGTGTGTCAGTGTGTCACACTTTTACCCCTTCTCTCACTATTCAATGACACTTCTACTATTCTGTGTGTTGGGGTGAGAGTAATAGTTGGCATAGAAACGGTGAGGGCAGTGACGAAGACAGAGAGAGAGAGAGAGAGAGAGAGAGAGAGAGAGAGAGAGAGAGAGAGAGAGAGAGAGAGAGAGAGAGAGAGAGAGAGAGAATGGGTATATGAGAAAAAGAGGGAGATGATGTACAACTTTGTTTAACTGTCGCTTTGATAGAAATTCCTGTTGCCAACATACTGAACACTATCACTTTTTAATACGCACACATATATATACATACACACACACACACACACACACAAATATATATATATATATATATATAATATATATATATATATATATACACATGTTGTCTCTGTCCCAATATTTTATAACATGATACTCATCTCTATACCAGTGGGTTTTATTTTTCTAATTTGTAAATATTGTGCTAATGTTTGTTCATGCAAAAACATGAAAATAAGAGAAACCTGACTTCATTTTTCAATGCAAAACATCGAAATGACGCAGCGTAGACACAGACATATTTCCAAACACATGAACTCACAGGCACACACACACACACACACACAGATTATCTTCCTTCTTGGCACCTTAAGAAAAAAAAAATGTTTTTTTTTAGTGATGACTGTATCCCACCCTTTTTTACATTATTTTCCCATCCTTGAACTTATGTCTCATGCCAGCAGCTATACAACAGTAAAAAAAAAAATAACTAAATAAATGGTAAAAAAACATTCAAAATTGAAAAATCCCTTCCCCCCTCTCTCTCTCTACTTATGTATCTGTCTGTCTGTTTGTCTATCTACCCATCTATCTATCTATCATCATCATCATCATCATTTAACGTCCGTTTTTCCATGCTAGCATGGGTTGGACGGTTCGACCAGGGTCTGGCAAGCCATGGAGGCTGCACCAGGCTCTAGTCTGATTTGGCAGTGTTTCTACAACTGGATGCCCTTCTTAACGCCAACCACTCCGTGAGTGTAGTGGGTGTTTTTTACGCACCACCGGCACAGGGGCCAGGGCAGGCTGGCAAATGGCCATGTTCGGTTGGTGCTTTTACGTGTCACCGACACGGACACCAGTCAGGCGGCACTAGTATCTGCCACGTTATCCATCTACCCATCTATTTATCTATCCATCTACCCATCTATCTATCTATCTATCTCCATTGTCCTGGAACCTCACCCAAAGAAACAAAAACAATGTTCTCCTCTTCTAAACAAAACAAAGCAAAGCACCTGTTTGCACATTCACAATTTTATTTGATAAGTCTGAAGATGAAGGAAAGCAATAATGCTAATGACTAAATAAAAATATTCTTTTTCCAAAATTCTGACAACCTCCTCTTTTCTCAATATTCAATATCTGTACACCACTTCTAACACTCTATACATATACATACACACACATATATATGTGTATATATACATGCACATGTTGGGAACCACTGCTCTAGACCATTTCCAATAACCAATGATGATTTTTATTCAAATATAGCTGCAGGAGTGACTGCGGTTAAGGTTTGCTTCCCAACCACATGGTTTCAGGTTAATGTGGCTCCTTGGGAAAGTGTCTTCTGCTATAGCCCCAGGCTGACCAAAGCTTTGTGAGAAGCTTTGGTAGACAGAAACTGAAAGAAGCCCCTCTCTCTACATGCATGCATGCACATGTGTGTGTGTATGAGTAAGTGTATGTTTGTGTCTACTTGTCTTGGTTGTTGTAAATGGATGCCATTTACTTCCCATATTCTGAAAAAAATATGTCTGACCATGGGGAAATATATCTTGCTTGGAAACTGATAAGAGTTAGCTACAGAAGACCATCTGTTCATAGAAAATCTGCCTCAATAAACTCTGTCCAAGTCATGCAAGCATGGAAATGTGGATGTTAAAATGATGATGACACAAAGTCAGTTTCTGGAAAGGAAGTGAGTACATCTGAATTAATAATTCACACTACATTACTGGTATTAAGATGACGGAGAGGTAGAAACAGTAAGAAATTACTTTAAACCATTTACTTCTCTCTCCATCTGTTCAGAGTTCAAATCCTGCCAAGGCACTGTCACATTTGCCTTTTATTATTTTAAGAGCAAACAAATGCGGTGAGCTGGCAGAATCATTAGCATGTCAGGCAAAATGCTTAGTGGCATGACATTCTATCTGAGTCTCTGTTTCTGAGTTCAAATTCTGCCAAAGTTAAATTTACCTTTAATCTTTTTGGGGTCAATAAAATAAGTACTAGTTGAGCACTGGGGGTCGAAGAAATCTGCACCCTCAATATTGCTGGCCTTGTGCCAGAATCTGAAACCATTGTTTTAAGAGCAAACAAGGTGGCATACTGGCAGAATTATCACCGAACTGGACAGAATTCTTAATGACATTTCTCTCAGCTCTTTATATTCTGACTTCAAAAGCTATCAATATCAACTTTAACTTACATCCTTTTGTGAGATGATAAAAATGAAGTGCCAATCAAGTACTGGGGTTGATGCAATCAACTTGCCTCTCCTCTCAAAAATTGCTGGCCTTGTGCCAAATTATTTTAAGAGCAATAACATAAGTATCTGCCGTATACTGGGATCAACTATATTGCTTACCTAAGCAATATAGTTTGGACGTGTACCAAGGTAACAAAAAACAAAACAGATATACTCTCTTTTACTCTACTCTTTTACTTGTTTCAGTCATTTGACTGCGGCCATGCTGGAGCACCACCTCTAGTCGAGCAAATCGACCCCAGGACTTATTCTTTGTAAACCTAGTACTTATTCTATCGGTCTCTTTTGCCGAACCGCTAAGTTACGGGGATGTAAACACACCAGTATTGGTTGTCAAGCGATGTTGGGGGGAAAAACAGACACACAAACACACATACATATATATGATGGGCTTCTTTCAGTTTCCATCTACCAAATCCACTCACAAGGCTTTGGTTGGCCCGAGGCTATATTAGAAGTCACTTGTCCAAGGTGCCACACAGTGGAACTGAACCCGGAACCATGTGGTTGGTAAGCAAGCTACTTACCACACAGCCCCCCCCCCTGCACAGGAATTTTTATCACCCTTGGTACATTTTGAACTCAGTACAATAAGAAGCTGGTTGCAGTAACAGAACATTGATTTCTTTTGAAAAGACACACCCAAAGTTAGATATTGTTATGTTTTAACCTGAATGTGCTTTATAGGTCTCTGACAAGGCCACAAATCTTAGGTTCAGGATATAGTCAATCGCACCGACACTTGTACTGAACCAATACATTTTATTAACCCTGTAAAGAGGGAGGGTAAAGTCAACCCTATAAAGAGGGGACTTGAACAAAGAACACAGAGTGAAGTAACTAAACACTGCATATCCTGCTGTTCCACTGATTCTGTTAGACCAATGACTTGTTAAATGTAATATGTCAATTTTGTGCAATGGCACAAGACTCCACAGTTCAATTGTAAAGACCTTGTGCATGTACCTCATTTTAATAATAATAATAATAATAATTTTATAGACACTCTAAGGATGAAAAGCTAAATTGACATCAATGGCACTTGAAGTCAGAATATAAGTGACCTTAATTAAATAGGGCAAGGTATTTTGTCTGATGCATTAACAATCTTGTCAATCCTCCACTCTTACATAAAATGTATTGTAATATATTACTAAGACTTATTTTTATTACTCGTAACACCAATGCAGTCGTTATTATTGCTGTAGTTCTTATTGAAAAGATTTATAACCAAAGGAATGCCACATGTGATAACCATTTTTTTATAGGACTATCTAGAACTACATAATCTAATTTTATATTATAGTAGGGTGTAATTTGAAATAAATTTAGCTGCTACTTCTAGCAGGTTGTATGACAATCAAATGGGTCTCTCAAGGACACAGGTTTTTATTAATAAGCTTCAAGTTGACTTTGATCAAATAGACCTATCATATAGGGATAGGCAAGTTAATGTTCATATTGTGACTACCACTTTTTCTTTTTTTTCCCCTCACACTAGCATAATCTATCCAGAACCAAATTATTCAGTATCCTTCCATTTATTAAAGATGATAGGTGCAGATGTAGTTGTATGGCAAGAGGCTTGCTTCCCAACTGCGTAATTCCAGATTCAGTCCCACTGAGTAGCACTTTGGGTAAGTGTCTTCTACTGTGGCCCTCGACTAACCAAAGCATTGTGAGTGTATTTGAGAGATGGAAACCGAAAGATGCCTGTCGTATATATATATATATATATATATATATATATATATATATATATATATGGACACTAAACTCTGCTTGTGAAGACCTGTTGAGGCAGGTGAAATCAAAATCAAATTCGATTACTGGCATCCATGCTAGCGGGGTGCAAAGAGCACCATATGAGTCTGATCATTGACAAAGCGGCTAACCAGCTTCCGTGCCAGTGGCACATAAAAGGCACCATTTGAGTGTGATCGTTACCAGTGTCGCCTTACTGGCACTTGTGCCCCGTGGTAGTAGGGTGCCAAGGGCACCATCCGAGCATGATCATTGCCAGAGCAGCCAACTGGCTTCCATGCCGGTGGCATGTGTAAAAAGATTCGAGCGAGGTCATTGCTAGTACCACCTGACTGGCCCCCGTAAAAGCACCCACTACACTCTCGGAGTGGTTGGCGTTAGGAAGGGCATCCAGCTGTAGAAACTCTGCCAGATCAAGATTGGAGACTGGTGCAGCCATCTGGTTTGCGAGTCCTCAGTCTAATCGTCCAACCCATGCTAGTATGAAAAGCGGACGTTAAACGATGATGATGATGATATATTTGATATATATATATATATTATATATATATATATATATATATATATATATATATATATATATTATATATATATATATATAAACGCATATATGTGTATGTGTTTATAAGTGTTTATGTCTCCTTGTCTTAACATTGCGTGATAGTTGTAAATAATTGTGGCTTTCATATCCAATATTCTGCAGCCGTGACGACAGCGACGACGATGACAGATTGTAGTTTAAGAATTATTTGTTTGCTATTTCCTTACATTGATGTATCTAGTCGTGTAGGGTAGTGGTGCACTGCAATTTTTAAAAAAAACTATTTAATTTAAAGTTTAGAAATTCCATACTTAAGTGTCTTGAAAAAGACGTATTTCTTCACAATTTTGCTATACACAAGTACAATTAATAAAACCAGGTATACAGCATAAACTACAAAGTGTTCGAAAGGCTCAGCTAAACATGCAAATACAATTATTATCAAACGTTCTAATTTTGTGTTTACTGCAAATTAGACGGCTAACAGTGGATCCAATTTATTAAGAATCTATTTAAAACGAAATCTTGATTACACCCAACAAATAGACAAATGTTTTCCTAAATTTTTAACTCTAAAATAGTTATTTTTCTTTTTAACTTTCTTTGTTAAGTGCGTCAGTAATGTTTTTGTTTGATCCTGAATGCGCCACAGAGTAAAGAATACTGACAACCACTGATGTAATTATATAGCTGACAAGTTAAAAACGTCGCCTTGCTATCATAGCATCCTGGGGTAGATCCCCACAGCACAGTAATTTGGTTAGATAGCTTCTACAATAGTCTCAGGTTCTCATCCAAACTCTGTAAGTCAAATTAAGTTACCGGAAACTATGAAAATCTGTCTGCTATACTGTACCTATAGTTCATACGAGCTAGCCTTGACGCGCACTCCATGCTAATTGGAAAACTTTATTATTGAAGTGCGCCACCAACTGGAAATAACCTGCACTTGGTAAGCCTTGAATTCATGACTACACATTTACCTCCATCAATCAGCATCTAGTAAACGTCGTTTGACGACCGAAGAAGTTTTAGTTTTATTCATATATTTCTAAATGTCTTTTTTTTTTTTTTCGCGGGGAGTGAGATGGCAGGTGGTATTTTGATTCGCATTAAAAATGTTAGGGACGATCCTTGGTTTTTTTTTTGTTTGTTTTCATTTTAGAATTTTATAGGCTTAACAAAGCGAAAATGAACAACTAAAACAAATTCTAAACGATCTGATACAATAATCACCCTCCCTTTCACTCACTCAAAATATTAAATATTAAAATTGGAAATTGTTATTGATATTGTAAGAAAATTGAATACAAAATATCTCAAATAGAGAGGAATGAGGTAAGAAAGCCTGTGTGTAGTAGTAATTCAATACACGTCTTATGTTGTAAATAAGTGGAACAAACAAACAGATAAGACTTTGAGATTTACTAAAACCCATTTCTTTCTTCCGATAGGAGTCTAAGGCAGAAGCAAAATATCCGAAAGAATTATTGATTACTATGAAACTGAGACTAACATAGATATAAAAACAATATTACCTTTCTCGAAATGATCTCTGATTGTTTGATTTTGTCTTCGTCTGGTATTAAAGACAGAGTGTGTCTGCATTTCTTTCTCATCACAGCTTTCGCTGTTTGTATCGTGGCCATGATTGTAGGGGAAGTAACTGCTGCCACGCAAACCGAGTGACTTCCCTTGTTTTTGAGGCGAGTGAAAAACAATAAACAGAAAATGTTTATGTGTCTATAGTTTGTAGTTAAAAAGTTCGTTTGCAAGGTTCTATAAGTTCGTTTGCAATGAAAAGTGAAGAACCTAAAGATTTAAATCCTTACTTTTCGCCCGAGAATGCGAAAGAGAAGGAAAGTAGGGTACTACAAGCGAACAGTGGTCCCGGTGCGCGCACTCGTGCATCCGCGCAAGCTAGACGTAAGTAGTCGATCCTACGACTTGCGCATATGTTTGTATTTAAAGGCTGAATACATATAAAAAAAAATTAAATAATATTTTTCGAACAAAGTAAATAATTTTTTAAACTAAGTAAATAAATTATTTTTATAAACAAACTAAGGTTAGGGTTAGGGTCAGGTTTAGGGTTAAAAAGTCGTAGGATCGACTACTTACGACTGGCTAGCGCGGATGCGCAAGTGCGTGTACCGGGACCACTGTTTGCTAGTAGTACCAAAAGTTCGTTTGTAAGGTTCTATAAGTTTGATTGCAATGAAAAGTGAAGAATCTAAAGTTTTAAATCCTTACTTATCGCCTGAGAATGTGAAAGAGAAGGAAAGTAGTGTTGTCGATTTGGTTGTGACGTGATAAGTGAGATAATGATAGGAATTTGTTAAAGCTTATCGCATTTCTGTATTTAGAGCGTCATTGGTTGACAGCCTGGGTCATGAAGATCCTCTGATGACATACCTACCGCAGACAATAAAGACAGTGTCTTTAACAAAAAGTGTATGAATCTCTTTTTATTTCCATGCCATCCCTGAGTGCCCAAAAACTGTAGCGAAACCCTACAGGAGAGAAAGGGAGATCAAGGAAGGTTGTGTTTCCGACTTCGCTTCAGGATTTTCTGAATATGCTGTAACTTCCGGTAGGAATGCCAACAGCTGGCATTTACCGCTGGTTGATATAAAAAACGAAGTACCACGAAATTCTCTCTCTTCTTACCTGGCTTTCTCTGGCATATTAGCACTTTGCCTGAACGCTCAACTTGTACGGTCACACAAACCTGATGTCTTGGACTTGCAGTGACGAGTTTTATATAAGCAGCCTTCAGACAAAATAACATATTTGTATATATCTACCCTGCATTCGCCTCTGTACCACTCAAGTTGATATAAATATATCGTATTCAGAACCTATCTTAACGTCATTGCTTGCCATGCATAGCCCCACAACATAGAACACGCCATTCGGACAACCCACATGCCGGCTACCTCATTAAAGTGGTGACCCTGACGTGAGAATATTCACCCCTAGACAAACTCAAGGCTGTGAAAGCTGAATTCAACCACATGCTGAAGCTGCGACTTATTCATCCTTCGACTAGCCCCTGGTTTTCACTTCTTCATTTAATTCAAAAAGAATCTACTGATTCTCATCCAGTCGGGGACTACAGCAGGTTAAATGCTATAACAATTCCGGATAGATGCCCTATCCTGCTATGCAGGATTTGCTTTCCATTTTGCATGGATGCACCATTTTTTCCAAAGTTGACCTCATCCAGGCATACCAAAAACTGCTGTCACTACACCTTTTGGTTCCTTTGAATTTCTTTCCATGCTGTTAGCACATTCCAGAGGTTTATGGACGAGGTCATTCGTGGTCTGGACTTTGTCAATGCTTATATCGATGACTTACTCGTCGCCAGTTCTACCAAGGAGGAACATTTTCAGCATCTCAGTGTCTACCAAGTGAAAATTAAACTTTGGGTTTCAAAGCACATGAACTATGATGATGCTCACCAATGTGCTTAATTATGGTATAATCTTCATTGCATGGACTTGAGTTTTACAGGACTGAATTTTGCCTTTCCAGTAATTCTTAGATCAATTGGCATTTTGTTTCTGTGCTTCATATATGTAACTAGATACAGTTATATATACTATAATAATAATAATAATAATAATAATAGAGAGTGAAAGAGAGAGAGATTGTCACAAAAGAAGTCGTAAAAACTTGCGGGCGATATTTACAATTCCATGAATAACCAGGACTGCAAATGTCAAACAGCGAATAAGCGGGGGTACAGTATATATATATATATTAGGTCATCAAATATGAAATTTGTAGTAAGGTAAACTTTGGCAGCTGCTCATTTTGTGCCATTGTTATATTTGGGCAATCTTTATTTTTTGCAAGAAAACTGACACATCTATTTCGTTATTCTAACTTATTTTGCGCTTTATAAAGTATTCATAAATTGTTTTCTGATATTCTTGTTTAGGAATATATAAGTCAGAAATTCGTAGTTTTGAAATACGAGTTCTTTATTGGAAATACAGGATCACAGACAGCTTGGAATATTAATGGAGCATTTCATTCTAATGTTATTATTCAGAAGAGAGTATCAAATTGATTTGCAAAATTTCGTTCTGGTAACTTTCACCTTACAAATGAGCAATGCAGTCGACCAGAAACAAAGGTGAATAATGATTAACTGAAAGCCACCGTCGAGTGAGATCCATTTCAAAGTGCCCGTGAATTATTGTTGTTTGGTGTTAGCAAGCAAATAATATTGACTCACAAATTGGTAAAGTGAAAATGTTGGATAAGTGGGTTCCACATGAACTCAATGGAAATCAGAAACAGCAACATTTGGAAGCCTGCATTATGCTGCTCTCTTGTCATAAAAGTAAATCATTTTTTCATCAAATTGCAACGTGTGATGAGAAATGGATCCAATACAACAACTGTAAACATTCAGCACAATGGTTGGACAAAGATGAGCCACCGAAATACAGTCCAAAAAGCAAAATTTGTCAAAAGAAGCTGATGATGTGTTTGGTGGTCTGGCGCAGTAGTGATCCATTATTTCATTAAACTTGGCTCATCAATCATGGCTGAAGTGTATAAAGAAAGACTTCACAAAAAATCCCACTTCCATTGCGCGCACACATACATACACACATTCACATACCCCCCTTTTACATACACACACAGAGTTGAAACGCTGTTTGATTTATTTTTTCACCGTACAATTTTCATCATCTCACTACCAAATATGACATCAGTCCTTCCTTTCTTATTCATCTATCACCCCTTCTTTTCTAATTCAAGACACAAGTGTATTATTATAGTAGATTATCTCGGTAACCAAGGGAGCTATGAAAAAATACAAAGCCCAGAAACACCACCAGATCATTCTATGCATCTGTGTAATTTTTCGCACAATCCCACCCAGCCGTTTGATCATGAATCCCCAGACAAGAAAGAATCACCCATGTCAAATTTATATGTATAGATTCATGTCATCCACACATTTCTTCATTCTGCAGATACTGTTAAAAACCTGAGGCATGATGTATGTATATTACCCTTTTAAGTAACTTTGATATCCTTGTAAATTGGACAAATAATTTAACAAAGTATTTACACGAATGCACAAGGTTTAATGTTATACAAGGTTACACGGCTCATAGTGAACTGCTTACCAATCAACAGTTCTATATTTATAGCAAATGTGACAGTCCACTTTTAATCATAAGGGGGTGGTTGGAATCCTTCCACAACAGCAAGGAATGAAGCAGGGATGGATCATGAGTAAACCTATAAACTGTAAACCATCATTGTCAACAACAACAACAACAACAACGAATTTCAATGTTATATTTATTTATTTTTTCTAATATTAGGAGTGAAATTACCTAGAACCTTATATACATACACATCATCATTGTATGTCCATTTTCCATGCTGTTATGGCTTGACAGGATCTGTTGAGACCAAGGGGCACAACCAGGTTTCTATATAAATACATATATATTCATATGTGTATATAGAGACAGCTATGTTTCGCTGTCTACCTGTTGCATGATATCCTCAGATGAAGGTGATTTTCAAATAATTTATTAGAAAAAATAAACTTGTTTTTTAGTAGCAAAAATACCAACTTTCTAATGGTTATTTTGATCAATATAATTTCAGAACAGAAACATACTGCTTTAACCCTTTAATATTTAAACAGACCATATCTGGTCAAAATATTTAACCTGTTTTACATTCAGACAAGCCAGATCTGGCCACCTCTGCCTATCCTACATTTTCATTTTAAAAATAAACAATCACATCAGCAAAGCTCCAAGCTACAGAGATAAGGCACGATTAATTCAAAACAATGTGAATAGATAAGCATTTGATAGAATAATCAGAATGCTAAAGGGTCAAAGTTTATAGAAAAAGTTTTGTAGCAAACTGATTCGAGAAACGAGTTTTGATTTTCAAACAGAAATGTAAAGAAAAGAAAAAAAACAACACATGTCAACATATCTGAAGAAAACAAATTTATTCACTTCTGTTGACTATTTGTTTATATACAACAGCTCCTTTAAATAGAAAATGAAGGCCAAACATGTTATTTCAGTCTGTCACACAAGTGAGCTGCCAAAACACAGTATAGCTTCTACAAGTGCAACAAGACTATGCTTTATACATGAACAACATACAATGGAGTACACAAGCTTGCTCTTTGAATTTAAGATGACAAATGAATTTTCTTAAATCCAGCAGAATTTAATATCTGGGACATAACCAAAATAAATTAAAAGGTAAAAAACAAAAGTAATGCAGAAAGGTTTTGGAGTTCTTTAATTGAAGCGGGAGAAAAAAAAACCCCAATTTTGTGAGATTACTTTGTAAAAGTTTAAGAATTTTACAACAGAAAGTTGGAGAGGGAGAATCAAGCCAAAGTTTAAATTATGAATATGCTATATGCATTGCAATGCAGTGGCAATTTATAGAATCATGAATTGAACTGTTTTTTTCGATACTAAATTCATATATACTGGAATTGATGTCACTATCTAGCAGCAAGAGACTAATGGCTAGGTAATTAGCTTCAAAGCGCAAGCAGTGCTAATTCTCATGTCTTCATAAGAGAGCCAGTATCTAGTTATCCCAACATAATTTCAACCGATTTCTATTTTGATAAAGATATCAGTAAGAAAGGTGTTGTCCTCAATCTCAACTTACTAATATCTAATTTCTATTTACTTTTTATTGTAGCATTTTTCTTCATTTGAATTACAGAAATAGTAAACACCCCTTAGAAATTAAAAACATAAGTACAAATAAGAATGTTGATTTTATCAGTCATTTTGAAAATATAAGGACTTTCAAAAACAAAAATAAATACTGAAATGAAAATTGAAGTGTTAAAGAAAGAGAAAACTGACTTCAGAAACTTGGAACCGACATAATTACCCCGTATCACAGACAACAGGTGCCTATATTCACTAGTATTACAATTGTCAAAATCAAAAACTACTGAATTTCCCACACTATCACCAATTCCAAATCAAAACTGGCTGTTCTTATTCTACTAGAAGAGCATATCAAAATCTGAGTTACACCAAACATATTCCTAGATACACCCAGGTTGTGGACTATGTACAGATGAAAACTAATCCTTACAAAATATATCCAACAAATGTTCTATTAGAAACCTATTATATTGGCATAATTGCAAACTGCTTATGCTCAAGAATAAAATATAGTACAAGTTGCTCCTTCAAGTAAGAACTGTATGTGTGTAGATTTGGGTTAGCAAAAAGCTAACGAAACAACTATTTAAGTTAGATTAGATATATATGCAAAAACTAGTAATAGACCATCTAAAAATTATGAAAATCTAAATGTCTCTTCAGACACAAAAACAACTCATATAGACATGGACAGTTTGTGGAGGATGAAGGGTATAAAAAGGGTTATAGATAGGACAGCACCATATTAAAAATTTCTGAAGAATATAGTTTTGCACAACAAGTTATCTAAAAGGTGAAATACACCAGCTATGTGATATATTCCATGCAAATATTAAACATTAAGTCATTCATTACTGTATGCAAGACTTGTACATAAAAAAAACCTAACAATAGCTTTATATCATGAAGTATTATAAAACATCACCGTTCAAGGTTTGTAAACACAGCCACACACATAATTAGACCTGTACATAAAAGTTATTTGGCAACATCTAAGAAATCGCACTATTTAAAATTTTCAAGTAAAAGGAAGTAAGCTTTCTTTTAATATTCCATTTTTTTAAAACAAAAGTCCTGATCAACAGAGGAAGAACTTTGAGGAATTAAAAGAAATTAAATTTTTGACCAACGAAGATACTTAATATAGCAACAGAATATTATCAGCACCATTGAAAAAAATCTGTTACAATGATAGTTCCTAAATCATTTGGTTTACTGATTTTTTAAAAATAAATATATCTGTTACCTAATTTTTGAAAAAAAAAATTTTTTTAATTAAAAAAGAAAGCAATGAGATAAAGAAATGAAAATGACAATATGTAAAATATTGTATAAATGAATAATTTCAAGAGCAAGTTTAATGATAAAGTTGAAAGTTAAGGGTTATGTGTCAAAGAAAGAAAGAAAAAAAAGAAAGAAAAAACTGATGGAGCTCAACAATAATCTATATACAAATCTGCGAGGCCATAGAAAAAGAAAATATTTGGGATGGGAATGAAAGCAGTTTCACTTTTTCCACTTTTCTTGGGGATGGTACTCTGTCATAGGTTTGCCACCAGTTCCACATGTACCAATTCCAACTCTTCCATTGATATTATCTGGAGAAGCAAATATAGACCTCTTCACTTTTCCCTTGTTTGTCTTGGAAAATGTCTGAAAATAATTTCAAAGTATGTTTTCATATTTTCTACGTTTTTCATACATTTATAATCAGAACATGACAAAGAAAAATAACATGCTATTTAAAGAATACATAAATTTTTTTTTAAATTTTAGATTCTCTTAGATTTGGAACAACAAATTGGTAGATTCTTTAACCCTTTCATTACATCATCATCGTTTAACGTCTGCTTTCCATGATAGCATGGGTTGGACGATTTGACTGAGGTCTGGCGAACCAGATTCCAATCTGATCTGGCATTGTTTCTACAGCTGGATGCCCTTCCTAATGCCAACCACTCCAAGAGCGTAGTGGGTTCTTTTACATGCCACCGGCACGGGGGCCAGTCAGGTGGTACTGGCAACGGCCACTCACAAATGGTGCTTTTTATGTGCCACCTGCACAGGAGCCAGTCCAGCGGCACTGGCAACGACCTCGCTCAAATGTTTTTTCATGTGCCACCAGCACAAGTGCTAGTAAGGCGATGCAGGTAACGATCACGCTTGAATGGTGTTTTTAACGTGCCATCGGCACGGAGGCCAGCTTGTTGCTCTGGCAACGATCTCACTTGTATGGTACTCTTAGCGCTCCACTAGCATTCATCATATTTCTAATGACATTATTATGAATTTAAGTCTTGCTTAGGTTAAATTTGCCTTTCATCCTGCTGGGGTTGACAATATAATACCACTTATGTACTGTAGGATCAATGAAATCAACTCCTCCTCTCCCAAGCTTCAGGCCTTGTGTCTTTATTACAAACCATCATTATTATTAGCAGTAGTAGCATTACCATTTTTAGATTTGCTTGTAAGACTTTCTGAGCAATAAATTCTCTTAATTATTTCCAGGTAATTCTCTAATTGCAACAAAAGTTTATTAAATAAATCAAAGATAAAGGCAGTGCAAATAAGAAGTGTCACCAGTCAAAGCTAATCTGCAGGTATGCATATCTTTTGCACAAATGAATTATTCAAGATGAATGGAAAAGTGTCATCAATAGAGCTATAAAGATTTTAATAAGTGACTATATTGGCTCTAAGATCAGTTAAGGCTTAAGTGCATAAAAATTATATTGTCCAATCTAGTCACTAACGACATGCAAGAAAATTAAAAATAACAAATACAGAGTAGGGGTTCCCAAGCTTATCAATTTTGTTATTTAAAAAATCTGAAGTAAACTAGTGAAAAAAATTGTTTTTTTTTATTTCTTTAAAAAAACTTAGCATATGTCGTAGAGTGTTGATAATGGAAGAGTCTCGTTCAGAAAACTTAGATTTTTGAATCTGCTCATGAGTTCATAAATGAAACAACAATATGCGCTATCTTCATGTTGTTTCAACTTAGTATTACAATAAAAACAACTTAGTACTATGAATAATAAAACTGAGTATTTGGGGGGGGGGGGTGCAGTAATTGCAGTCATCAAAAGGTGAAATGTACCTAAAAGAATTATATCTTACCTTTGCATTAAAATCAAGCCATTTATTTTTCTCAGTTTCCCTCTCCTCTTCTAATTGTTTCATGCGCTGGGCTTTCTTTTGTGCCTTTTTCCGTTTTTTCTCACGTTCTTCAGCAATCAGATCTTTCCTATTTGGGAAATAATTTAATCAGTACAGAATAATCTTTATATTCAAAAATGCTATTGTCAACAAAAAAAAAAAAAAAAAAAAAAAAAAAAATCAATATATAAACCTGATTTTTTGCCTCCAACTTCTTTAAATCAAACATCAAACTACAGCAAATGCTACAATTGATCCCTTATTTTTCCCCCACATTTTTTTAAACAAAGTGATGGAATAAAGTGAAACATTTAAGAAATTCAAAATATAAATTTTGAAAGCACATTCCCAACTTTTATATCACATTTTACATTCTTTTAACCCTTTCGTTACTATATTTCTGACCAAAATACACCCCTCATGAGTTTCAATTAAATTCTAAAATAATCATGAATTTAGGCTTGTTTCATTAAATAACTGTAACTTTTTTACTTATCAACATATTAATGTGATATTTGGAACATAATTAAAGAAAGGGTTCTTAATCAATTCTATTGCATAACTTTTGTCTCAAAGTGACTTTAATTACAGGTAAATCCAGCAAAAGGTAAAAATATTAAAATTTTGTTTAAACATCACCATAGAAAATGAATCATCAGCTAATATTCAAATGGGTATGCAACAAAATTTTGATAAAGAAGAATTGTGCACATCACTATGCACAACAGGTGTACCATAAAGGTGGAATAAAGTGAAATACTGGAATCCACCGCAAGTTTGACTGAACTAAAGAAATCGGTCATAAAATAATATACGGCCCTGGTTATGGTATGGAAGTGATAAATTCCAGACCACATTGTTCCCTAGGCCATGCTGACTAATACCATTTTCCCTGTATAAAAACTAAATCCATGCAGTACCCAGTATTTACTTCACAAATTTTCCGAAATTTGATCCCCCATTTTGTGTTTGTTTACAATCTGCATAAATTTGTTTCCGCATTGATCGCTTCAAACAATAACTTCCAGACCACATCGTACCCTAAGCCATGCTCAATAACATTAGTTTCCCTGTATAAAAACTAAATCCACACAGTACCCAGTATTTGCTTCACAAATTTTCCAAACTTTGATCCCCGATTTTGTGTTTGTTTACATTCTGCGTAACAGTTTGCTTCCACAGTGATCGCTCCAAACAAGCATACTGAAAAAAATAAAAGTCTAATGGTTTCGCTTCCTAAGAAAGACTATAGATAAACTCTATCTCCTCAGAAAAATTGCTAATAAAAACATTTTAAAAGTTTTTTACTTCATTCCGATTTGTTTCTTCGGAATTGCTGCTTTCGGTTAACGGATAAAAAAATATTCTATTCATTATTTTGTACACCACGTGCTTTAAGATCTCATTCATTCTTTTTCTCGATATCTCCCTATTTTCCGTTGAAAAAGCTTTAAATTCGGAATCAATGCTTGATAACATGAAACTCCTATCCATTTTCAAAGTTGAAGAAAAATCGATGCCGAAAAAAATGTGGAAAAAAAAAATCTCCCAAAATTCAGGGAATTAAAATAACACGTTGATAGTTGTACAAAACTGTAGATGAACTGTTTACGAAGTATAATCACATGTTTTCACAAATGTACTAACGAGATTTGCTCTGATATTCTCATTTAAATATGAATAGGTAATTACGGGCGGGTTTGGTCACATGAACCAAAACTTTTTTCGGGCGGTTTGCTAACAAAAGGGTTAAAACTGAAGTTGAAATGAAAACCTATCTTTATGTTAAAATTTGTAACATGATTCCTTTATGATTTGCCAATTCTGGCCATTTTTCTTTGATTGCTTCCTCCAGCTTCATTAGTTGTTGACAGTAAACATCTAAATTGATTGTTTGGTTCCTTGGAAGCAGCTCAAAATAAACAACACCTTTGTAATCCCACCAAATTGACAGCACAACCATTTTTTGATGCAATTCAGCCTGGACCATGATCGCTTTCGATTGATGTTATTGTAGACAATCCATTTTTCATCACCAATGATGATTCCTTTAAAAATAAGGGCAATTTCATTGCATTTGAGATGCATATCACAAATATTGATTCATTATGTTAAGTGAATGTCTTTCAATTTATGTGGAACCCAAATATCAAACTTCTTAACGAGTCCAAGACATTTTAAGTGATTTTCAATTGTTTTGTGTGATACATTTAACCTCTCTGCAATGACAATCAGATTCAATTATGTTATATGACAATCAGATTCAATTATGGCTTTGATTCGGTCATCATCAACTTCAGTAGGTCAACTAGAACAGAACATTGGTCAACTTTGAGTGAAAAATCTCCAGAATGGAATTTTAAAACCATTTCTGATATGTGCATTCTGTTAACCTTAAAAACTCCACATATTTGTGAGATTCAGCAGCTTTCTTGCCTTTAAGGAAATAAAAAAGCAAAATATAGTGAAAATATTTGTTTTTGCACTCCATGTTAAAAATGACACTGGACTAACAGCTGTAAAGAAAATTACATGCAATTTGCTTCTAATGTAAGCTAGAGGTAATGGCTATCAAATGTCAAAAGGAAAAAATCATGACATTGACAAAAGTCATTACAAAAAATCGTAACTATTTACGAAAAACGAAATAGCATTTTTGCCAACCCGGTAACTCTGTAATGAAAGTGGCTCTATTCCAATGCAAACCAATACAAAGAATTTTACTATTCACCTAGAATTACCAGGAAATATCATTGTATTAATTATCTTAATTTAATTGTGATTGATAATTATAAACTTACTTTGATTTAAGTCGTTTGGCTTCGGGACCCAATCCATCCACACCATGATCGTTATCAGCATCAGATGGTTTTAATAAATTTGCCTAGAGCATTGGGAAACAAAAATTAGAGAAAAAATTCAGCAATCTAGTGTTTGTGAATAAACTATTATGGTTATAAATATACAGCTAAGCAATAAAGCTGAGCTAATATTAATTTCAAATTGTAGAAAGTACAAAAGAAGGCAGTGAGCTGGCAGAAACGTAAGCACACCGGGCAAAATGCTTAGCAGTATTTCGTCTGCTGTTATGTCCCGAGTTCAAATTCTGGTCAACTTTGCCTTTCATCCTTTTGGGGTCGATAAATTAAGTACCAGTTACGCACTGGCGTCAATATAATCGACTTACATCTTTGTCTGTTCTTGCTTGTCCTCTTTATGTTTAGCCCCTTGTGGGCAATACAGAAATAAGAAAGCACAACATAAAAAAAAAAAAAATCACCAGAAAATCCAAGAAGATACAAATTATTTCATGAGAAATTTTGTATAAACCAAATGAATATTCATTTTTCTCTGCAAAATATTTACCTGTGTAATGTCTGTGTTTCCATAACCCTCAAATGTTACAGTACATGTTCCGTCAAGTAATATCTCATCAATTTTTGCTTCATAATACCTACAAAGGAAAAATTAGGTCAGCTTAAATTTGTCAAATGAATTTTCTAATTGTAAATATCTCTGCCTACTAAGCAAGGCAGGTGTAAGAAGACTTAGCTGATGAAGCCTACTAAGACTGAAATATGTTGTGTCTCCTACAATCAACATTAGACACCACTCAAGCAATAAAAAAAACCCAATTTTCTGTGAACTGTTTAATTTCTTCAAATCACCCCCCCCCCATTTCAAAGTCTCAACTAGAAATTCTTCATTAGGAACTATTTGGGTATACCATTCAGCGTATTAGCATGTAACTTACCATCTAAATCATGGGTCACCAAACTACGGCCCACAATGTCAATTTGTCTGGCTCACCATCATAGGCTGAAAAAATGCTTTTATACTGCTTCTTATAGAAAGAGAGAGTGAGTGAGAGAGAGAGAGAGTGAGAGACATTAGTGGTGACAGTGTTTGTTTTGTGCTAGTAAATGTTTCATAGAGCAAGTAAAAGAGAAAGAGAGTGAGAGAGAATGTCTGTGCATCATCAACCACAGACAGATAGATAGATATATAAACACACACACACAATTTATCTTGTTTCTACAGCAATTTGAAATGAATTGATTTCATACTTACTGTCCATCTACAGACCAAAGAGCTTGGCAAGCATCTCCAGCACTCCAGGTTGTCTGAACTGCTTCTGCAGCTTCTGTGTTGTTTGTTGATACTTCTTCACCATTGCCTTCTTCAGCATTAGAACTTCCTGAAGTTGGGCCAATGTTCAGCAGCTGTAGAGTTAGTTCTATCACCTCCTGAAGAGACAAAAGGTTGTGTTAGATCAAATAAACCAAAAAGATAAAAGAGACAAGGAAATGTTACAAGAAAGGACTGAAATCACTGAAAGCAGTCATTAAAATCCCAGCAACAAGGCCCCAAAACTGGTTTTCTTTTTTAAAATAGAGTCCACAACATTAAAATAAAACAAATATATCACCTCAAGTCTTAACAGACAGACATTCTCCAATTTACAAAGATAAAATTTACTAAAATTTCTTTCATTGACTTTAATGATTGGAATTATTAAAAGTAAAGAAAAAAACAATTTGTAAACTAGCTGGGGTTTTTTTTCCCTACCATATTTCAATAAACTATAAAGATCTATTCTATTCAGAATTTCTAATTCTTTTTAATTAAAACGGAAGCTATAAAGTTTTTACAAAAGTATTTCTGAAACAAATTCTTTCCTGGTGCATTTAACCCTTTCGTTACTATATTTCTGACCAAAATACACCCCTTATGTGTTTCAATTAATTTCTAACGTAATCATAAATTTAGTCTGGTTTCATTAAACAACTATAACTTTTTTATTTATTAATATATTAACGTGAATTTTGGAAGATAATTTAATGAAATGTTCTCAACCAATTCTATACTATAATTTTTGTCACAAAGTGACTCTAATTGCAGGTAGATACAGGTAAATTCAACAAAATATAAAATTATTAAAATTTTGTTCAAACATCGCTATAGAAAATGGGTTATTAGCTAATATTCAATTGGGTATACAACAAAATTTCACGATAGAATTTGTTATTCTGGGTAACTTTCTGATACCCATAAAAATATTTATGGCAAAATAGTCTTAATTTCATTTAAGGTTATGGGAAACCACTAACTATCCTTTCTTTCGTTTTGTTTACATTTAGCGTAATGGTTCGTTTCCGCCGTAATGATTTCAAATAGGCTCATTCGAAAAAGTAAAAAGAAATAGTCTAAGGCTTTACTCTTCTGGGAAAGATTGTGACTTGGTCCAGTTTCTTCAGAAAAATCACCGAAAGAAACAGTTTTTAAATTTTCACTCCATTCAGGTGCCAATTCATTTTCTTTATCGCTGTCGGAGCTCTCGGATTCACTGTTTTCACATTCGGAAAATGAAACATCAGATTCATTATCAAATACCACGTGCTTTTTTTTTTCAGTCATAGAGTTAGATTTATGAAGGTCTTCAGTAGAAAATCCTTTGAATTCTGACTCGCTGCTTGATATGAAATTCGTATCCATTTTTTGTCAGAATTACAAATTTTGAAAACACAATAGGAACAAATTTCGGAAAAATATCTCCCAAAATTCACGGAATTAAAATTACACTTCGATTTTTGTACAAAACTGTAGTTGAACTCTTTACGAAGTATAATACGTGTTTTCACGAATGTACTAAAGAGATTTGCTCTGATATTCTCATTTAAATATGAATAGGTAAATTCGGGCGGTTTTGGGCGGCTTGGTCACATTAACCAAAATTTTTTTCGGGCGGTTTGGTAACGAAAGGGTTAAGAATTCTCTATAGTGTTTGACTCAATTACACCTAGTAGTCAAATAAGGAGAAAACTAATTTAGATTAACTCAACTCAAAAAAGCTCAAATTTTGAAGATATTCACACAATAATGTGGTTTTGCTCATGATGAACAATACTTTGTGATAGCAAATATTTAACAGCTACCTACAAAAATGTGTACAAATATCAAGAATATTTACCAGTCAGTGTTAGTTGAGCTAACCATAGGGGATGAAAAGCTTCAAAAAAAGAGTTATGAGTTTAATATTTCACTAATCAAACTTCACTAGTAAAGATGTGTTTGGGATAACCAAGAGACAATTTTTCTTTGGATGTTAAGCCAGAAATAGCTAATGCTACAATATTGGTGAAAATTTCCTTTGATAAGGTACAGAGGTTATTTTTTCAAGGAAATCAACTGAATAGGTCAAGGCACTTATTTTATCAATTTCTTGGAACTCAAAATGTAGTAGAACAAAAATATTAAAGTCTTTTGTTTTGTGTGCTTCTATCCTGTCAATTTATGATCTTTTATTAGTACTAAGCTACAGCTGGATGAGAAATTTAAGTTATACCTATTGTGTTTCCATGAGACTTAGCTGGTGTAAAAAAAATTTAAAAAAAGATTTTTAAACAATACACATTTAAATTACAATAGTGAATTTTGATGGGGCATCCAGGTATCAAAATTAGTCTGTTTACACGTTTCTAAACATGAGGTACTATTTAATTCTTCTAAGCTCTAATAGATAATCAATATTTTCAAACATCTAATAATTCTGTTTATATACCATAATATAGCAACATAAGTTTAAATTTTAAAAGGCAACTTCATAGCAAAACCGTAAGTACATATATGAAGTACTGTGAATGGAGAAAAAGTAACTGAAAGAGGACTGTGTTAATGGGCAGGCAATCTATCGGCATTCTTCAATATATGCTGAGATATGCTTTAACAATATGAAGAGAAATAGGTTCCAAGTTAGAAGTGTCGAGGAACATTTGTAGATGCCAGCATGTTTCCAAAACACATGAAAACACAGAATAAACAAGATTAAATTTAATTTAGATTAAAATTTTCTATTTTAAAAGTATATAAAATAGGCAAAAAAAAAAAAAAAAAAAGATGGAAAAACGTTCCATTTTTCACATGGTGTTGTTTGTGTCAATATCCCACCACAGAAGTGTAACTAGTTCAAGTATTCAAACTGTGGAGAGTATACTTACTACTCAAGGATCACCGTCTGTGAGTCTTTCAAAACATACGAAGAGCGTGTATCGCCCCTTCATCTAGAAATACAAGAGTCTGAGAACAAATTAGATTGACTCAACCAATATGGACTTAGAGGACTAGGTTAGGAGGAGCAGAAGGCATTCATACAACATAACAACAACAGCATTGCCATTATTGCATGTGAAAAGCAACCATACACGCGCATTCAGATAATTCAAAAATGAATATGAGGCGAGTACAATCTATATAAATAGATTACTATGAGATAAAATTACATACAATTTACAATTCTAAAAAGGTTTCCATTTA
The DNA here is from genome assembly GCF_006345805.1 of Octopus sinensis. Classification (NCBI taxonomy): domain Eukaryota; kingdom Metazoa; phylum Mollusca; class Cephalopoda; order Octopoda; family Octopodidae; genus Octopus; species Octopus sinensis. The sequence continues at coordinate 92,526,299 of NC_043005.1, read as the reverse complement.
GGTGTATTTCTTTTGCTTATTCTAAAATAGGAAAAAAAAAAAAAAACATATCTTACAATTTAAATAAGTATTTGAATAGATATAGTGAAGGCACATATGACATAGTGGTCAAGCTATTGGACTCATGATTGCGAGATCACTGGCTCAGTTCAAAGACTGAGCAACGCATTATGTTCTTGAGCAAAACACTTCATTTCACATTGCTCCATTCCTGCCATTTGATTAAAATGATAAAGATTACAAATAAAATAGTCATTTCCCACTTTAAGAGAAAAAAAGAAAAATAACCAAGTTGAAAATGTCAACACTGAGTTGTCCCAGCTAACACTGTCCATTCTTTTTTTCTTACTTTCTAATTTCTACCCTTAAGCATTTATACAACTTTCAAGTTCTGTGGACTGAAAGATAGAAATTCTCCCAATATTTTTATGGGATATTTTTTGAACCACGGGTACTCTATTGTTTTTTTCTTAAAGGGGAAAATTACTATTTTATTTCAAATAAAATATTAATCTTTATCATGTTAATCAAAAGGCAGAAAAACAGACGGAGAGACTATCTCTTTATAGACAAAGATCAGTTGCAATGGGAGGAGTTGGATCTCATAAGAAAGGAGAAACAAACAACAACAAATAGGTTGTACTTTATAATGAAACTCGCCATTTGAACATTCAAATGCCACTGCAACATTGAAATCGTTGCCTCAGCGAGGTAAATTAAGTATGTCATCAAGTACACCTTGAAATGAAATGACCAAGTTGCTGTTCAATGATAACAAAATTAGTCAATATTTAATGGGTAGGCATTTTGGTCCGTCCAAAGCAGTTGCATCCATTTTAAGAATTTCAATTCATGAGAGAGCACCTGCAATAGTGAAACTGCAAGTTCACCTACCAGATGAACAAAGAATATTGCTCAGAAATAATGAGGATATATATGGCTGTCAATGAACAACACTGACAGAATTCTTTTCATTGTGCATCAATGATGCCTTTGCTAAAACATTACTTTATGCTGAAGTATCCATGTATTTCACTTGAAACAGTAATAAGAATGGCAAAGAAGAAAGTGAGGAAAAAAAGTTGAAGGCCATTTGAACATTTTCAAAGAAGAAACACTTGGTTGTGTTTCTGTTGTCACACCAAAGGCAGGAGAATGACCCTCTGACCAGGATCGCAATACAGCGTGAGTAATAAAAACAGTGGTCAAGGATTAATTTAGCATGAAGTGAAACTGAATTCATTTGCAATATTTCATACAATAGCACAAGACAAATCTATAGGAAGCAATAAAAAGGAGGAATGATTAATACTAAATGAAGGAGGTACAAATACTTTTCTTCAAAGTTTTTAACTTCAGAAGATCTCATAAATGAAAGTGCCAAATAATTTAATTTAGAATCATGCTAAGATGCAAATAAAAAATATATATATATATATTGTAATCGCCTCATATTTAAATTAACTAACATTGCTCATAGCCATTAAATATATTTCTTACAATCAAAATAGACTGAATTGTTATAAAATGAATGGTAAAATAGAGTAAAGGAGATATCACAGGCACATTGCTCCCATAAAACATACCAATGCCAAATATATGAAATCTAGCATTTAATAAATGCATGTTACTATAAATATATAAATATCAATAAAACACTAAGTACTTATGAATTAAGTATTTGAAATTATCAATTAAGACTCATTATAACTAAAAATGTTTGGTGGAATAAATTTTGTTATGTGAAAGAAGTCTGACAAATTTGTTGGAGAAAATCTAAAATTTTTCTTCTTCATAGCATAAAATTTATAATACATTAGAATTTTTTTTTGCATGACATAGACCATCACAAATTTCCTAAGATTCTAACTTTCACAAAAAACCCATTTTTTAAAAATCCACTAGGATTTAGATAGACTCTACCAAATTACTTACAATGAGCACTATTTGGGGGTAAAATTTCATTAACTGATTAACATAACTAAAAGCATTTACTGATGATAATTTTTTGAAAAATTAAGAAACTGACTACAAAGACTATGAAATTGTGTCTGTATTTGTATGTTACAAGAACTATCATAACAGACTAAAACTCAAAATCCAACAATGTAAACAGAACCACTTCCAAACAATCAAGTAATATGTCAGGAGTTCAAAATATCTGGAAAGTTTTTAGCAAAACAAGAACTTCTTTGAAAGAACCAGTATGACATAATACAATATTTTAAGCAAGAATTAAATAATTATACTCTTAATTCAAATCATGTGCGATTAAATAAAGAAACAGTAATATATGCCAAGTCAAAGAACTAAAACCCCAAACTAATTGATGGTTGAAAGGTTTGAAGACAAAAATACAAACCAACTATTCCTAAGTCATAATATAAAGACCAAACTTCTAGTTTTAGCAAGAATAAAAGCCCCAATTTTTCAGTCATACTCAAAAAATAACAACTTTCATGACTTTCTGATGTAATATCATAACTTTCTCATCTTAGGACAACAATACATTCCATTATAACTTTCTTATTCAAAAGGGAAACATCTACTTGAATAAACTAAAAAACATCTAAATAAAATTTATCTAAGATATAGACAATATTTTCATACTTCTAAAGTAATTAATTAATACACTGACTATATATAATTGGCAATGGTAGAATATTTATTAGTGCAACTAGTTTTACAATGAAGGCAAAGTGGTCAGAAACAGCTGTACTAACCTGTAAATCTTTCTTCAACTTCAGAAGATCCAAATTATCAGGATCACTTGTTAAGGAAGCTTCAACCTGCATGAAAATCATTAAATTAGTAATCTGCACAGGGCAAACAAGATACAAATAATAATTAAAAAATCAGTAAGCTTTGATCATACGAAGTGTTACTTTTCACTTACTTTTGTAAATTTTTTTTTTTGTCAAAATATGCGCAAAAATACGGAGATTATGATTCTGAAAAAAATTTCCAAAAATTTCTCTACTTAGGGTTGAGGTTACGGAAAAAAGTAAACAATGAATAAATATGGGGTAAGTGGGGTTGCAAGCAATTTCAAAATTCCGATTTTTGGCAAATTTCTGGAATCTCCGTATCCGAAAACGTGGGTTTTTGGCAAGAAAAAAAAATTTGCGAGAAAATGGGGGAGGGGAGGAAATCTTTCCAATTCCGAATATACAAACTTGTGGGATTTTGGAAAATTCACCGGAGTCCATTTCGTCTTAACTTTCAAGAAAATGGATATTTTTTTAACGAAATTATCTACAAATATACCTCGGACTATGTAAATTCCGAGGATATAGGAATTGGGGGGGGGGGGGAACAATTGGAGGTTATTTTTAAGAACCGTTCCCCACTTGGGGGTGCTTCTGAACAAGTTGTCCATAATTGTTTTATTTTCTCCGTTTTGTGCAACAGGCAATGAAGCTCCACCAGAAAACTCGTTATGCTAAAAATAACAGCTAACAGTCTGGTACATAGAATATTGGGTCAAACCATTTAGTTTGACCGAAATATGTTATTAAGACGATATGACACATATTCGTAGAGAATTTCATTAAAAAATATCCATTTTTCTGAAAGTTATGATCGTCCAAATCGTGGAGGGGGGGGGCAGAAATCTGTAGTTAGGCCAATTTTAGCTAATGTTTACAAGTACAGCCGGGCAGGAAAAATTTTCTACAAATACCTTTCAGACGGCGGTAGATAACGATCATATCGGAATATAATGTGTAACAAAAACACATACATACACATATACAAATAAAATGAAACTTGAAACTTTGAGAAAAATTGTAATATGTATTTGTATAAGCCCATCAATTTCCCCTCCGCCCATTACATTCCCATATAATCGAAATAATACACCATCTGAAATAATATATATATATATATACATATATATATATATATACACCCACACGATATAAAACAATTGTTTACATCACAAAAACGCCCACTCAGAGAGGAACCTTTAAAAGAGACTGTTTATAGACGAACTTGCTTTAAACGAACATTGCGCAAGAGGAAAGAAAATTCACAAAGCTGTTATTTAAATTAAGTTGCCTGAAGGGAGAAATGCGGGAATAATGATTTATTACAATAGCAGCAGTAAAGAGGTTTTAAAGATATTCAGTTTAATACATTGTGTTAACAGGGAGAAACTAAGGCAATCAAATCACAAACTATGTATTTCTTTATTACCCACAAGGGGCTAAACAAGGACAGACAAACGGATTAAGTCGATCACATCGACCCCAGTGTGTAACTGGTACTTAATTTATCGACCCCGAAAGGGTGAAAGGCAAAGTCGACCTCGGCGGAATTTGAACTCAGACTCAATCACAAACTCTGATCTCTGAACACAAATCAGGATTGCGTAACAGATTTTTTAAAGATTTATGTGGAGTTAGGAAGATCTTTAAAATGATAGTAACAATTTTTTTGGCGCCCCACGAAAATGTAGTAAATGAAGACGCCTGAGTAAATTTCATCGACGGCATTCTACTAATTTCCAAACAGGGAATTACCTCTGCGGACAACAAGGTTTTTCACAACGGAATGAGAAATTTTTCCTTAAGCGACTTGTAATTGCCACGGGAGACATCCATCTAGTTTTAATTATTTTTCTCCATTTTCTTACTGCCTACTTTTTTAAGAATCAGTCATTTCAGAAATTAAAATATTCATAGCATTCACATTTTGTTTTTTTATGAAGGTGACTGTATCGATTGAATCAACTTAAGAATAATAGACAGAATAATTCAGCGGGGTTTTAACACAGAAAAACGGAAATAATTGTCATAATAATTGTGTATATACTACACGAAGATTTGCTTGGAACAGGACAAGTTTCATTATGTCAATGTTACATTTTAAAAGCTAGTTTCCAAAATGGAAATCAATTCCAAATATAAACAAATTATTGTAAAAATTAAAGCAATAAGTCATCTTCTTCCTTGTAAATGTCTTTTAGTGGAACAGGAAAGAATATGAATAAAAGAACAAAGCTGAGGACAAAAGGGAAAAAAATTATACACGTGTCGAATACATGGAGTTAGTTAGTCAAATATATTCATAGAACATTCATGAATTGATGTTCAATATAAACTTATTTTGTTTTTCAGTAAATTTACGATATTAGATATAAACTGGAGAGTAATAAAGCAAGCACTGGCGACCTGCAGTTTGTTGGGGGAAGAATCGGTAACAATAGAAATGGTGACATTTTAGAAAGCAAATAGATGAGGAAGAGACAATCATCAATTTATATTGTTAAAGATGACTTCGGAACAGTCTACATAAATCATTAAATACAACAAATAATCAACTTTACATGTGAAAGTAAAGAATTACCTGCTGAAGCTGAGATTTGTACAAGTTTAGTAGCGTCTCGTCCGCCATTTTATTAGATTTTTCAAGAGGTCAGTTAGACTTTGTTGTAATTTTATAACAAAAAAATTAATAAGAAATTTTTAATGGAAAAAAATGTTGGGAAATCTAATTCTAGAAATCATCCGATAGATTATCAACTGAATTGAAAATTATAAATCAGAAGAACGTCATTATATATATTATCAAATTAGCCAATGAACATTGCTATGAGTCATAACTCCCTACAACTCTTATATAAACGACTTCCGTTGAACGTTCAAAGCCTTATCCTATACATCGACTTGGTTTCCTCATAACTTTCAGAAAGAAATTCATATTTTTCGGTGAAATTTTTTACAAATACCTTTCGTGATTACGACTGTGTCCTATTTTAATGTGAAAAATAAAAATATAACTTGGTGACCACGCACACTTAATACTGTCACACTTAACATATATCTACAAAATGAAACTCGAACTTTTGAAAAAATTGAGTCATGCTCACATACCAAGTTTCTTGGTGGGTTTTTTTTTCATATTAAATTCCGATTTAATCGTAATCTACAATATTTGAAAGATAACTTTAAAAAATTTCAATAAAAATTGTCTGTTTTTCCTGAAAGCTATAAGTAAACAAAGTCGGTGGGTACACTTGTATAAGTATGCTACAATATTAATCATATCACCAATGCAATTCCGGCGATTGGGTGAAGAAATACGAAAGGGCATCAAAAAGTTCCCGGACTAGTTTTGTAGCGTGCCAACAGATGGTAGCACACTTGCATGTGCTGAGGTAGTGTACTGAGTAAAATCACTGTTTACTTCACAAGTTGTGTAATTGATATTTTTGTGATCGCGTGTATGCTGTGATGAAACCACCACTCTGCACTTTGCCACTGGCTGGGGCATTTTCATCTCGCCGTGTCTCGCAAATGTTTCAGAACTGTCAAGTAAAATATCTGGTTAACAGTTTGACCACGAGGAACATGCTTTGTGGACATTTCCTTTCACATCGATGAAACAAATCAGCGTCGTCTTGATATTGAACTTGACACACTTTTGGGGGGGAGGGGGGCATGGTGATATTGAGTGCTTCCATTGACTTGATTGCTGCTTCGTTTCTGGGTCGTAGCCATTGCACCAGCTTTCATCACCAGTGATGACCTTTGAAAAAAGTTTCAGATCAACTTCCAACTGTTCTTTCCGTTCACGATATACATTCAGTCCTGACTGCTTTTGATCTGTGAGCAACTGAGGCACAAATTTTGCTGCAACTCTTTTTGCAGTTCCTCATTCAAAATTCATTGAGAGGAGCTCCAGAACACACCAGTCATATTAACAAGTTCAGTGACAGCCCTCCAAGATCAGTTCGTGAATTTTCGTGATGTTTTCATTTGTTCAGGAGGTCAACGGTTACCTTGAACGAGGTTGGTCTTCAAGTGACCATTCCTAAAGTGTGAAAACCACTTATAAACTTAGTGTTTTGCTCATGGTAGTGTCTTTGTAAGCTGTTTGAAGCATGAGAACTGTTTCAGCTGCTGGTTTTCCCCAGCAGAAAACAAAATATCAGAGAAGTACGCTACCCTTTATTTCAGCCATCGCAAAAATCAACAAACGGGTGAAGCACTGCAAAACAAAGATACACCATGTGGCAGTACAACCTCACTTGATGCTGTTGGTCAGCAGACTGATGCCTGAGGGCCACATCAAGTGGCTTCTAGTAATGGAAGCCTGAACTATAATGGGCTTGTCTCACAGAGAATTTTTCTGGTTACCTTTGGGTACCCCTTGTATACAAACAGATAAAGACATTGCCTCTTTATGGTCTTAAATTTAGTCTCAGATGGTAAGAACCTAAGAATAAACTTAGTAATGGTTTAGGCCTGATTACCTCTCTGGCTGACAGATAAAATTTGTACATGAGTGAGAAAGAGGGCATGCCAAACCAATTCAATGCTGGCTGGTCAGTTATTGGTCTATTGACTTGTTGGGGAGAAAACCCTGAGAAGAAATCCGGAGCTGGAGTCCTGAAGGTAGTTTTGAAGTTATACTCAACCTCACTGATAATTCATGCTACACACCAATCCCAAGCTGTACTGGACTCTGCCTTTCCCTTGGATACTATCGGTGATGTGGAGAGGGGGTACCTGTCACATGGGCAACTGCAAGTCTTCCACAAAAGCTGCCCAGGCCTTCGCCCTGGAGAGGACGCTCTAGATTTGTGATTTGTGATGGAACAACACAGTAAACCGCAGTTACAGTGATAAGTCTTTGCTCAGCTGACATAGAGCTGTTTTCAATGGTGGAAGAGACCTCAATGTCTTACTGGATAGTCACTGCCTGCCTCAAGTTGGGCAGTCCCCAGCCAGATAGGTCCTGCCCTGTCATAGTCTGTCTGCCTTACAGGGTGCATAGGGCTCAGGAATACATATGTTCTGAAACATGGACTGTAAACTTTGCACCAAACAAAAACAAGAAATTGTAAATCAGGCAACCAGCCCTTAAACTCGGTTGCTGGAATGTTCAGACTCTATTTCCAGGATTGTCCGACAACTATTGAGAAATCGAAACTGCATGCAAAACAGCCACCATCGACACCAAACTACTGAGAGTCCAGGTGAACATCACCGCTCTTCAGGAAACGCACCTGTCAGAGAGAGGAACTTTACGCGAACAGGATTATAGATTCTTCTGACAAAGGAAAAGTGATGGGGATGTTAGAGAACATGGAGTTGGCTTTGCAATGAAAAACTCACTTCTGAAGATGGTGGAACTCAATGATGAAGGGACAGAGAGGATGCTATGTCTGCAACTGGCCACCTTGGTCAGTGCTTACGCACCTGCCTCATACTTCAACCAGGACTTGAAAAATGAGTTCTACAATCAATTGTCATCAAAGCTAAGCAGGATACCATCAAGAGAAACCCTTCAATGCTAGAGTGGGTGTCAAATCTACAACTTGACCGGCTGGTCTAGGAAAACACGGGATCAGGAAGATGAATGAAAATGGGCAGCACTTGCTGGAACTATGCAAACTCCATGGATTGTGTGTAACTAACACATATTTCCAGCTGAAACAGCAGCACAAAGTATCGTGGATGAACCCATGTTCCAAACATTGGCACCAGCCGGACCTAATACTCATAAGGCAGTGTCATATGTGGAACATGCTCATCATCTCTCCTTCCTAATTCATTTTTCAGTCAATTTATTTTTGCATACCAAGATGATATAACATCCATGAGTCTAATAGCCCTTACAGATACAGTTATGTCATTACATTGGCACCACTTGTGTCCAAGTTTGGTTCATCTGGTGCCTCCATGATACCTGACATGATTCAGAAGGCCAAATTGGGAATTGAATTGTCTAGCACACTGATTGGCATACTTTCTTTACAAAAGAAAGCTAGCTTACTTTATGCTGCTGTCGCTAGACAAAGTCTCACTCAGAGCGACTATGTCAATGTTGAAGGGGGTGAGTTCTTGGAAGACAAGTGCAGTACACCTTTCAGTTTGCTTTGTGGTTTGCGGGTCCATCAAAGTTCTCATATTCCATGCTCTCAAGGTTGGAGAATGGGATCGAATGACAATACATACATACACATACAGTGCATGCCCAATTTTTGATGTAGTTAGATAGAATGTCACATGGAACTTTGCATGTGAAGTTTACTCAGCTAATATAGAATGATTTGCTATTGCTTTTGTAAAATATCCCAATCAGAGTATAACAGTTTAGATGGTTAGGTTGTTGTTTGGTAACCTGGTAAAGAAATACACGGAACAAGATGATAACTTTAAATACGTTTATTGTGATCACATGTATATATACACAAGCTGAATGGAGGTGGTTGATGTACATTTATTCATATCTCTCCATGCATCTGCATGGGTTGTATGTTAGCTGTTAACCCTGGTGAAGAACTCATGAACAGCAATGTTAGAACCAGTGCTGTGTAGATGTTGTCGACGATGTTGGTGAGAGACATCATGGTGGTGATGAAGATAGAGCTTGCTGTAATGTGGTCAGTGGTTAGACCTTAGAAGGTCTGAAACCAATTGATATTGAGACTAGAGGGGTGAGCTTTTATAGCTGATGGGTGGCTCAAATGCAGTTTAGAAAAGACTCTCATGTGACTTATTTGAAGGCTGTGATTGGTTGGGTTGTATATTGGCGCATGATAGAGTAAGAGACAAATTGCGCCAATACCAAACAATCAGAGTGGTAGACACAACGGGGTCCAAAACAGTGCCCAAAGGTTAGCTGTTACCTGCTATGTTCGTATGTCTGTTATATAATAGAGAGAGGAAGCTCACTAGAGTTCGCTACAACAGAAATATATTGGGAATTCAAATAGTTATGAAACATTAATAAATAAAATACACTAGACGTCTTAATCAAGCTCGTATACAAAGAACAACTCTCTCTTTCTCTTTTCTCTCTTTTACTTGTTTCAGTCATTTCACTGCGGCCATGCTGGAGCATCGCCTTTAGTCGAGCAGATCGACCCCGGGACTTATTCTTTGTAAGCCCAGTACTTATTCTATCGGTCTCTTTTGCCGAACTGCTAAGTGACAGGGGCATAAACACACCACCATCGGTTGTCAAGCAATGCTAGGGGGACAAACATAGACACACAAACGTATACACACACATACATATATACGACAGGCTTCTTTCAGTTTCTGTCTACCAAAATCCACTCACAAGGCATTGGTCTGCCTGGGGCTATAGCAGAAGACACTTGCCCAAGATGCCACGCAGTGGGACTGAACCCGGAACCGTGTGGTTGGTAAGCAAGCTACTTACCACACAGCCACTCCTGCGCCTATGAATTTATGTTAATATCAATGCTCAACTTTGGATCATTTTAATTTTTAGAATTAGAAACATATTCTCTAATAATATCCTGCTTGTATGTAGTAATAAATTTCAGTTGAAATATATTTGTTAACTCAATTCATATATATTGATTTCAGATTTTGGCACAAAGCCAACAATTTCAGGGAAGGGGGTGAGTTGACCCCAGTTCTCAACAAGTAAATTTTTTATCAACTCTGAAAGGATGAAAGGCAAAGTTGAACTTGGCAAAATTAGAACTCAGAACATAAAGACAGACAAAAATGTCATGAAGCATTTAGTGTGGCATGGTAAGACCTATTTCTTTACTACCCACAAGGGGCTAAACACAGAGAGGACAAACAAGGACAGACAAACGGATTAAGTCGATTATATCGATCCCAGTGCGTAACTGGTACTTATTTAATCGACCCTGAAAGGACGAAAGGCAAAGTCGATCTCATCGGAATTTGAGGTGGCATGGTAAAACCTGCCAGCTCACTGCCATTCATATATATTGAGATACCATCATTCATGGTTAACAATACCATAATGTTTGCACATTTAACATATCAAAAAAAAAAAACTCAGTTCGTAATAAGATGTATCAAATATAACTAGATAACAAAGATCAAGTCTTTATAATTTTTACAAATAATATATGCTTTAATGAAGTCAGTCTTTACAGCATTATATTAGACAATTTTTAGTATTTGCATTATAAAGTTCTTTTGTGTTGATTTTGAGTCAGTCACATTTTTATTGATGTATAATGCATTAGTTTATCATGTAGCTCTTCACTTTTAATGAAATATTCTGCAGCCAATGTTTGTAATTAGTATTGTTCTTGCAATATGAATTTTTTTACAAGCAAATGGAAATTTAGATATGTTAAAATACTGAGATATATCTGAATTACCATAGGACATTTAAATACTCCATTAAATGAGATAAATGTAAAATTTGGAAAGATCCATTTGAAATTAAGAGATTCAGATGAGTGTGGGACATGCAATAATTATAAGTACTGTGTGTTTTTTAATTGCTTTCTTTGGTGAATTATAATTATTAAACAGGTACACTAGTATTGTCCCATTTATAAGTAATTATATAACTTCAACTATCTTTAATTAATTGTCTTCAACTGAAATTACTATGGGTTCTCTCATCTATCAATTCATGATTATTGTGAACATTTTTGTCTTCTGTTGACTGGTGCAAACAATGTTTTGCACTTTCGAAATTTGGGTCAAGATTAAGAGCCTCTTGCATGTCCCTGATAGCTTCATCAAAATAACCTGCAATTCAGAAAACTAGTTTAGTAGTAACAAACAAACAGTCAAAATAAACAAACAAACAAAATGAAAAATATCTATTATAGATTTACAAAATATACAGCATACAAATAAATATCTAAATACCATCAGTGATTTTTGAAAAACACACACACACACACATTACCTATCTGTAATCTGCTGTCACACTATTTTCCCGCTTTACTGCTTTTCTATCCTATTCTGTAGTCATATCTTTTTCTTAACCTCTCTCTTTCTCTTTCTCACTTTTCAGGTGGGCAAGCCATGAATTCTTGAGTATCTTTTGAATGTAACATTTTTAATATTTGCGTGTGTGTTTGTGTTATTCTAAGGCTGTGGGGGATATGTTGTTTGTTGTAGATGTGTTCAAAAGGGGTCTGTATTTTGTAATAAAGAGAATCTCTTGACTAATTTGTTGGCAACAGGTTGTATCGTCCCTGAATTGATTTAGGGGGAAAAATTCTGAAGCTTGGATTTTTGTTATTGGTGCAAATGTCAATGTGTTGGCTGAATGCTAATTTTCTGTTTCTGGGAATTTTGATTTGGGATCTGTGCAGAGCCATCCTTTGACGTAGACTGTTTTTTGTTTGGCCTATATATTGCTCTTGACACCCAGAGCAGGTTAGTGCGTATATCAGGTTCTCCGAAGCACATGTGAAGCTGCTTTTCACTATGAAATGTTGTTCCTGTTTGAAGGAGAACTCTGATCCCTCAATTAAATTGACACATATCCCAACACAGAAGCTGTCAGTAAAAAAATGCGGCAGACCCAACGGTGGGATATGCTTTAATTTAATTGAGGGAACAGAGTTTTCCTTCAAACAGAGGCAATATTTCACAGTGAAAAGCAGCTTCACATGTGCTTTGGAGAACCTAATATACCTGATTTACAAGGACATGTAAAATGAGGTGAGGAAGCGACTGGACTAGGTTAGAAATATCCATCTCAAAAGCTGTGGTTACTGCTTGCATCTTTGATTTGTTCTACATAAAAATTATACCACTCTGTAGGATTTGATGAGAAATAGTTTTGGGATTTTGATTCATTCAAAAATTCTGCCGCTAAGTACAAAAATAATCACGTTTACGGTTATTTTTAATTTTATTTTCTTGATTTAGTGGCACGAGATGACAGGCGTGATTTTTTCCTGTTTCACCGAGAAGGCTTATTGATTTTTTAATTAATGACGCATCAATAGTATCCCACAATACAATACTATCACATTTTTACTTTATCTTACTTGCATGGATAGATTGGTCCATTATTAAAGCTGAATTACTTTTATTCGATTGCTACTTAGAGATCTTAATTCAATGGTCATAGAAATAAATGCCTCTCGATTTCTTCAAAAAATTGCAATGGTTTACTACTTCTTTGAACATTAATTTTTCAATGAGCTATATTTCTTCATTTTATTATCTTTTCACTTTTTGGTTAACACTTCATTCTATGTAAACCAATACGTTTTTGTTAGTTGTTAAGCTTATTAAATTCACTTATTTTCCATGCTTTTTTAGAATCCTTAGTGGCCCCCATCATGCTATAATAATAATGAAATTATTGTATACAGTGCTCAGGTGCACCACAACTTGTCAGAAAGTGCGTATAGAGTATATGCAGTAATGTAAAAATGTTTGGAAAGCGAACAATGTATGAGTCAGATACATGCTTGTGTGTGTATGGAGGGGAGAAAATCAGATGTAGTGTTGGCGAATCTCAGAAAGCATGGAAGTTTTGAAGGATGCAGTGCTCCAACAACTAACAATTGATGCCGGCAGTTTGTTCCACGCTTCAGCAACTCTCAGCGTGAAAAAATGTTTCCTGAAGTCATGGGAGCTGTGCTGTTTTCTGACTTTGTAAATATGTCCATGGGTATTAGATGGGTGGAGTTTGAAAAGGTGCTCAGAGTTATTGTTTGTAAGATGGTTAATAATTTTATGGGTGTCTGCCAAGTCAGCTGCCAGATGTCGGAGTTTCAATGTGTCCATGCCCAGGGAAGTAAGGCATTCAGGATATGGCAAATGACTGATGGAGGGTATTCTTTTGGTTGCACGTCGCTGAATGGCTTCCAGACGATTCATATCCTGGGCAAGATAGGGGTTCCAGACCGGTGATGCAAATTCCAGGTGAGGTCTTACCATAGCTATATAAAGCCACAGATAGATAGCTGGAGAGCGGCTCACAAACGATTTGGTGAGTGATGCCAAGACACCCTCAGCCTTCTTGACAATTTTAGCGATTTGTTTTGTCCAACGCAAATCACTGTCGACAATAACACCCAGGTCACGTTCACATGAAGACTTTTTGAGACTAGTGTTGTGGAGGGAGTAGGTGGACACTGGGTTTCTCCTCCCAAAATGCATGGTGGTACATTTGCCCACAGCCAGCTTGAGTTGCCAGTCCATGATCTACTGCTGCATTGTGTCCAGGTCTGCTTGCAATAGGGATCTATAGTGTACAGGATTTGACCTCTTTATTTCGAGGTACAGCTTGATGTCATCTGCATATTTCAGCACTGTGGCATTCTTTAAGTTGGCATCTATGTCATTAACATATGCAACAAATAAAAGGGGGCCAAGAACAGATCCCTGTGGTACACCAGATGTCATCTCATAGGGCGAAGAGTGCTGTCCTAGAACTGTGACAACCTCTTTTTGGCCGAAAATAAAGGACTTCAACCAGTTATAGAGCTCATCTCTTACACCCAACGCAGAAAGCTTCACCATAAGTCTTTTGTATGGCACAGAGTTAAAAGCCTTAGCAAAGTCCAGGTAAACAACATCCACCAGGATCCGCAATCAGTGATTTGGGTAACATCCTCAAGAAACTCGATGAGTTGATTACAGCAGCTGGAGTTAGGAATAAATCCGAATTGTGACGGCTGGATGAGGCTGTGAGACTTCCAGAAGTTCCAGAGGGTTTCTCTGATACAGGATTCCATCAGTTTGGTGATGCAGCTAGTAAGACTGATGGGGCGATAGTTGACAGGTGATGTGCGGTCGCCTTTTTTGAACAGAGGGATGACACTGGCAGTTTTCCACTGTTCTGGAGTAACACCATTGTCAAAACAGAATTGGAAGAATAGAGAAAGTTGGCTTAGAAGAAAGTACCCACCGCGTTTGAGAAGTAGGTATGTAACACCATCGAGACGAGGAGAGGCATAATTGCGTTTATTCTTAAGGTGGCGTTGCAGCATTGCTGGTGTAAATAGCATAGTAGATATGGAGTCCGATGTCAGTGGTGATGAAGATGGAACATTTTGGTCTTCAACAGTAAAGATGCCGGCATAGCATCCAGCAATGATTTCTGCACATTCTTTGGGATTGCCAGTAATCTGTCCTGTGTGGGGATTGCGAAGGGGACTAACTATCTATATTGCCTTTTCAATGGTTGCGTCATTTCAAATACAACTGTAAGCTATGTGTTTTTATTTTGATGAAGACTGTTCACCCGTATTTAACATTTTTTTCCTTTTTCACTCACAGTCACCTTAAAAATTCCACGCCGTCCTCTCAATGCTACACAACTCTTTCTTCTTATTGAACACCAGTTGTCTATGCGCCACCCTCCCTTTAAAATTTTTCCTTTCCCATTTTTCCAAACCATTCAGTTTGCATTTTGTCTTTTAGGATTGGAAAAAACAAGAGTGGTAGTCTCAAAAGGACTGGCATGTGCAACCTGATCACTTCAGCCAGTCAAACTATTGACTCATGCATTCACGTTGCGACACTGATTCTGCGAAATTGAGTTGTATGTGAGTGATGGCTTTTTGAGAGACTATTATCCATTTGCATACTTGCCTTTATCCAATTAATTTTTTAATAAACTTTTCGTTATTTTAAAAAACTTTTCATGTTTTTAAAATGAGGCAGTTCAAGAACAGACCCAAATGAAATCGGGTCCAAAAGCTAGTATATATATAAACCTGACTTAGATTAGTTAAATGACAAATTTTTTTAGAGTGATTAATCTTAAAATTCAAAGCTCAGTTGAACAAAATTAGCTCCAAAACAGTTTGCAGAAAGATTTTTGTTTTATAAAGAAACACCAGTCTGATAACTGAAGAATTAATATATCTTCAGATTTTGTAACAATGATAAAAAAAAAAAAAATGTGCAATAAACTCACCAAGCCTGTAATGAATAAGTCCTCGGTTATAATAGGTTACTGGAAGTTGTGTATGATCTAAACCTTTTGTATAATCACTAACAGCTTCAGGAAAGTCAACATTCAAATATCGAAGATGACCACGATTGTTGTATGCCAGAGCAATCTGTTCTTGTCTACAATGGAAATGAATGACAATTCCTTACATGGAAATTATGTCAGGCAAAGGGAAATGGGAAGTTGTATCAATCATGTATTTCTGAAGAGCATTAATGAAAGTTTTAACTAGAAATCAAATTACAGTTGCAAAATGAATCAATTCAAGAAAAAAAACTTACCGAAAAATTCAGAGCTTTGCACAAGAGTAGAAAATAATACAAAATATATTATATTTAAAAGATATGAAATAAAAAGAAAAAATTACTTTTGAAGTGGAGAAAAATAATATTTTTAATTGATTCTGAATATCCTTTATCTAGGTACAGACAATGGTGTGTGGTTAAGAAGTATGTTTTGTAATTCCATGGGTTCAGGTTCAGTTCCACTGCATGGCATCTTGGGCAAGTATCTTTTACTGTTGCTCCAGGCTGACTGATGTCTTGTGAATGAATTTGACATGAGTATGTGTAACACCCATCATATATAGATGACATCTTCATCATCATTTAATATCCTCCTTCCATGCTGCCATGAGTGAGATAGTTTGACAGGATCTGGCAAGTTGGAAGACTGCACTTACATGTGGGTGCAGGGAAGAAGTTGTGATTGTCTCTCTCCATTTGACAACCAGTGTTTATTTCCCCTGCCCTAACATAGCATGGTTTCCACAGTTAGATGCCCTTTCTAACACCAACCACTATACAGAGTGTACTGTAAAATATGTGGCACCAGCACAGGTAATCAAGGGACAATCAAACAGGAGGTTGCATTTACATATTTTAGATAAAGGATTAGAACTGTCCCTGATGTAGCAATTAGCTTCACAAGGACTATGGGCACAGAAGCAGTAAACTCAGATGAAATAGTCAATTGGCATTTCTAACTGTGGTCATCACATTTTATCTGGGCTGAGATGCAGGATTTCAAAGCTAGTAGGGAGGGAGTAAGTTGTTAAATTGAACAGGTAAAATAGCAATGAAAAGTAGCCCTGAGCTAATGAGGAAGCCCTTTTTATATATTCATGTATTTATTGTGTGGTTTAGTCTGAGGAAAAAGGACAGCATCCACAACTATTTTCAGGGCTTCCAAAGCTCTTGAGAAAAAGGGAGAAAGATTTTGATGCCTTTAGTCCGGACACCTAGTTTGAATGCTTGTGACAGAATAAAGGGTTAGGCAGTAGTGATGAACCAGGTGACAAGTAGTCCATCTGATGAGCTTTTGTATAGTCTCTACCAACCCAATTTCACACACAAGCCTATAATAGAAGTTAAGCTGCTTACCAGTGGAATCAAATTTGGAAACCTGTTATTGTGAAGTTAACTTCCTAATCCTACAACTTTTCCTGAGTTTTAGCTGTCAAATCTCCCTTGAATCCCACATTAATGTTTGAATAAAATGAAAAATACTTTGGTGCCATTTACTGTCTGCTAGCATCAAATACTCAGGTGAGTGGATTGTTGTTGTCATCCCTGTGGCTAATGTTGGTGGCCTACTCAGCTTGGACGAACTTTGTGTCTCCATTGCCCTCAGAGTGGGAGCTGATATATGCACGGGTTTGATCTGTTGTTGTGGCAAACTCCTCAACTCCACAGTCCTCCATGGCCTTTCTTGCTGCCTGAATGTTGGTCACTTCGCGTGTCATACAGAGTTGAACCTGATACTCAAGAGGAGCTTGGCCACGGCAAACATTCCCTCCATCTTGGAACCATTTGGATTGTCCAGATGTGATGGGAAGAGACCTGACGGCCTACCCTGTGCCCCTGGTTGCAAGGCAGATGCCTTATTTGGGATGTCACAGTTAGTGACTCCTTTGCTTCTTCTCATCCTAGATGCTGTGGCCAGGGTGAGATCCACAGCTGCTGTGGCTGAGCGGAACAAAATCCTGAAATACTGCGACCTGTCAGCCAACTGCGTTTTCCATCCTGTGACATTCAAGACGTTTGGTGGGGTCAGACCACTAACTGCGAGTTTCCTGTCTTCACTGGCAACTTGTCTTGCAGAGGTAACTGGTGAGGCTTGTGAGGGCGCTTGGCTGTTCCAGCACATCAGCTTCGACATCACCCGCAGCACCGCTGCATGTTGGTGTGCCTCAATAGCCACCAGAAAGGTTTATCAGCGCCTCCAACTTTTCAACCCAAGGTGGTGAATTGTTTTGGTTTTTTCCTTTTTTTCTCTTTAATTTGTTTCAATTGTGTTCTGTATTTTGTCCAATTTTCAAATTTAATTTTGTAAAACGGTAAACACTGTGAAGGCAATTAACATAAGTAAGTGAACAATAACAATAGAAATAGGTTAGAAAGAGCAAACACTCTTTCAATTTACGTATTACAACAGGTAAAATATTTGATTTTGCATGAACCCTGCCCTTAACCATATCATCCACTCGATCGACACACAGGAAAGCAATTGTTAGATGAGTGTCTCGCAAGGGAAAGCTTTTCAATAGCCTGTTTCATTTAGGAAATCTATTAATCTATATAAAATTGGGTTTAACATAAAGCCCAAATTTATATTTTAAACTTTGGCTAATACAATAGGCCTGGATATACTATCCGCCCGGAGCAGGAAGAGGGGGGCGAAACGACCATGGCTGGAATATCTTTGATCTGAAGTTTGTTCGACCAGAGATGATCTAAACTTCAACAATTAAAATTTCTTCATTGAGAGTCGATGTAATTAGTAGAGCTCAAAAGCGATACAACGGTATCTTCTACTGATATGACGGAGGGTGAAAAGATAGATAAAATTATTTCCAACAGTATAGTAGAGTTGATTCCCACTATATGACTTGTGCTGAACTAAAAAATGAATAAAGATCGAGAATTTCAGAAATTAGCGTCAAAAGATTTTGGTATTTTCGTTCCTAAATCTCTCTCTCTCTCTCTCTCTCTCTCTCTCTCTCTCTCTCTCTCAAGTTCAGTCGTTGTAAATGTTTTTGTCCGTGGTGATTATTTAAAATTAAAAACATTTAATTACCCTATAATATAACCAACCAAGCTCGATTTAAACAGCTTTTGTTGTTTAGCCCAAGGTCACTTGTAATTGTATGGTCAAAAACCTTCCAACAATGACCATCCCATCATTTTTCCAGGCACACTGTATCAAGAATTACAGCATCCAAGGTGTCTTTCTTTCTCTTCCTATCCGTTTAAAGATGGTAGAGCGTGATTTGAAGATTGACTGTTATTTCTAGCAGGTATAGCAACACATAAAAGTATCCACGTTGGCTTGTCTCCGTTACATTGTTTTGTTTAATGGATTAGTTGAAAAACCAATCTGGAATTCGCCAAATGTGTTTTTAGTCTTGGTCTTCCATTATAATTAATTCTATTCACATCTAGGATACTTTACGGAAAATATTATTTCGCCCTCCAGAAAGACGAAAGGTGAAGTTGATCTCCGATGGCAGCGGGGGGCGATGGTATTTAGAACAAGGGCCATAATAAAACAAAGATACCCTAACGATCCACCGGGACGGATAGGTAAGGCAGTCATCTATACAAATACTCGTATTTACCAATATGTACACACACACACACGATGTCGGTTTAAAGAGGGGGAAGCTCTATGCAGTCACTCGACTATCGTAGAGGTTACCTGAAATACATTACCGTCTTCATAGGAACAGTTGGATAATGTAGGCCTAAAAACGCTACATATAATGCGGGATAGCCATAAATGGAACGCCTTTGCTCCATAGGTCTACTTGATCATGGTTGACCTGGTGCATATAATAGTAATGCAGCAGATTTTCTAAGCTATGAAAGACGTAGGTAGTATAATGGTAAACGCAGTCACAGACAAGCGCTGATCGAAACAGTCCCATGATGATATGACATTCCGTTCGTGACCATTCCGTCTCTTTTGCTTGTATTTTATTTATTTATATTTAGATATAGCATTCTAGAGTCACCTTATGAAATCTGTTCGTAGCTCTTTTTTCTTTGGTTCTTTCGTTTAAGAGCATAGTGTGTGATTTACTTGGCTATAACTATTTTGTTGACTATATTGAGAGGGTCATAGACATGAAGCAGAGGGAGGAAGTTATACGATAAAAGATTGGTAAACATAGAAGACAAAAAAATTAAGGAACTCTTACAGTTTAAATTTTACTGGTTCGTTCGGAAGCACCTTTAGCTTACACTCAACAAGATCTATGAACTGAGAGTATCGATTCATTGCTTCTTCCCGTCTGCCAAAACTTGCCAGTTCTTCAGCATTCTGAAACATGGTGGCGATGTCTTCCATTTCTGTGAAAACAACAGAATATAAAGAAAATCCTTTAGAAATAAGCTGTCGACGAGGAAATGTCAGTTGTCTACTGATAGCTCTGGAATTATAATTCGTTAGCTGTTTGACCAGGAACATTCACGCACTAAATATATAAAACAAATGAAGAAACATGCTCAGAGAAAACCGTCAACAAAGCATCACCGTCTGTTGGTTATTCAAGAGTTAAAGAATGAAGCAGCCGAATCATTCGGTTATTCCGATCTGCTATTCTGTTTTTGTTCGAAAATTTATTCTTTTACATTCTTTATTCTCGGAATGTATTCGTGTTCAGTATCAAATTAACGAAAAGGATGAAAATTTTCAAAAGCTTTATCATAATGAAAGCCGACTAGGCAGAAAAATATTTTGTCAAGCAAAATTATATATATAAACAAGACTGTCCGACGAACGGAAACTAAAAACAATGAGTAACAGTTTTTATGATATTTATGCTGCTTTTTAATAAAGTATATATAGAAAGTATATATAATAAAGTATATATATAAAGAAAGAAAGAAAGAACGCCGTAATGCTGAACAGGAATACAAATTGCACAAATCAGAGAGCAACAGGAAAAAGCGCAATAGGTCAGCCAACCACCTCAAGCAGGTGACAAAAAAGGCAGTACTTGAATTTGAACAACACATTGCAACCAACCCTGACAGCAAAGTGTTCTGGAAGTATGTGCACTCAAAGCAGAGACTTCACTCTCCAGTTGGTCCCCTTCGCAATCCCCACACAGGACAGATTACTGGCAATCCCGAAGAATGCGCAGAAATCATTGTTGGATGCTATGCCGGCATCTTTACTGTCGAAGACCAAAATGTTCCATCTTCATCACCACTGACACCGGACTCTATATCTACTATGCAATTTACACCAGCAATGCTACAACGCCACCTTAAGAATAAACGCAATTATGCCTCTCCTGGTCTCGATGGTGTTACATACCTACTTCTCAAACGCGGTGGGTACTTTCTTCTAAGCCAACTTTCTCTATTCTTCCAATTCTGTCTTGACAATGGTGTTACTCCAGAGCAGTGGAAAACTGCCAGTATTATCCCTCTGTTCAAAAAAGGTGACCGCACATCGCCTGTCAACTATCGCGCCGTTAGTCTTACTAGCTGCATCACCAAACTGATGGAATCCTGTATCAGGGAAACCCTCTGGAACTTCTGGAAGTCTCACAGCCTCATCCAGCCATCACAATTTGGATTTATTCCTAGCTCCAGCTGCTGTAATCAACTCATTGAGTTTCTTGAGGACGTTACCCAAATCATTGATCGCGGATACTGGGTGGATGTTGTTTACCTGAACTTTGCTAAGGCTTTTAACTCTGTGCCACACAAAAGACTTATGGTGAAGCTCCTCTGCGCTGGGCATAGGAGTCGAACTCTATAACTGGTTGAAGTCCTTTATTTTCGGCCGAAACGAGGTTGTCACAGTTCTAGGACAGCACTCTTCGCCCTATGAGATGACATCTGGTGTACCACAGGGATCTGTTCTTGGCCCCCTTTTATTTGTTGCTTATGTTAATGACATAGATGCCAACTTAAAGAATGCCACAGTGCTGAAATATGCAGATGACATCAAGCTGTACCTCGAAATAAAGAGGTCAGATCCTGTACACTATAGATCTCTATTGCAAGCAGACCTGGACACAATGCAGCAGTGGATCATGGACTGGCAACTCAAGCTGGCTGTGGGCAAATGTACCACCATGCATTTTTGGAGGAGAAACACTAATCTCAAAAAGTCTTCATGTGAACGTGACCTGGGTGTTATTGTCGACAGTGATTTGCGTTGGACAAAACAAATCGCTAAAATTGTCAAGAAGGCTGAGGGTGTCTTGGCATCACTCACCAAATCCTTTGTGAGCTGCTCTCCGACTATCTATCTGCATCACCGGTCTGGAACCCCTATCTTGCCCAGGATATGAATCGTCTGGAAGCCGTTCAGCGATGTGCAACCAAAAGAATACCCTCCATCAGGCATTTGCCATATTCTGAACGCCTTACTTCCCTGGGCATGGACACATTGAAACTCCGACGTCTGGCAGCTGACTTGGCAGACATCCATAAAATTATCAACCATCTTACAAACAATAACTCTGAGCACCTTTTCAAACTCCACCCGTCTAACACCCGTGGACATATTTACAAAGTCAGAAAACAGCACAGCTCCCATGACTTCAGGAAACATTTTTTCACGCTGAGAGTTGCTGAAGCATGGAACAAACTGCCGGCATCAGTTGTTAGTTGTCGGAGCACTGCATCCTTCAAAACTTCCGTGCTTTCTGAGATTTGCCAACACTACACCTGATTTTCTCCCCTCCATACACACACAAGCATGTATCTGACTCATACATTGTTCGCTTTCTAGACATTTGTACATTACTGCATATACTCTATACGCACTTTCTGACAAGTTGTGGAGCACCTGAGCACTGTATACAATAATTTCATTATATATATATATATATATATAAATTAAATTAGAGATAAAACCACTATTAGGCAAATCAAACAGTGAAAAACATAATCCAAAACAGAAATAAATTAATTAATATAAAATATAAAATTCAAAATTTAAATTTAAAGTTAAAAATTTAAAATTATTAATTTATATTTATAAATTCATATATATATATATATTAAAAATTTTTCTTTTATTAAATATATATATGTATTAAAAAGTTTAATATAAGATAAAAATTAAAACCACTACAATCGTTTCATGCCCATAACCTAATTCGAATAACAATAATTTAAATTCAATTAATAATTCGAATTATGATTATAGTCAATCTTCAGGTTAATGATAATAGTTAAATAAATAATCAAATATATTTAAACAAGATTTTTTTAAGAAATAAATAAAATAATAATTATTCTTATAAAAAAACTCTATTATCAAACTAGAAACTTTAACGATTATGAGTATGTCATACAATCGATTATAATGTTAAATATTAATTTTTAAGGTAAGAATAGATAGAAAATGTATTTATCTATTTAGATATAATATGGCTTTAAAAAAACATAATAAACTCACAAATAATCTAATCTCAGTTATAGTCAATATCTAATTACCTAAATATTTAACAAAAAAAAAATCAAAAAAATAATTCTTCACTTGGCACTCCCTTGGGTTTCTAAAAGAACAGGTGGTTGACCATTCAAAGTTTGATATACATATATATACACCTAAACACATATCAATATGTGTACATACATACACACACACATACAGACACACATATGTGAAGAATGGACACAACATTTTCTTTATATTTTTATTTTTTATTTTTTTCCCTTTCTTTCTTTCTCATTTTCAAGATCACACAGTACATGTATGTATGAATGTTTATGAAAATGTACACACACAATAGGTTCCTCTATATGTATATGTGAGTGTATGTGGATATATATATGTTTATATGTAGGGATATATGTGTGGGTATACATAGCAACGCCTACTATTGAAAAACAAACCCTCTTTTTCCTTCTCTCTTTCCATTTCTTACAAGTGTCATCCAAAAAATACAAAAAGACCCAAAAAAGAAAAAAGAGAAAAATACAGTTTTAAAACACACACACCCATATTCTCTCTTTCACCTTCCCCATTATATATATACACACACACACTCTCTCTCCCCACTTCATTTACCAATAATATAAATACAGGCAAAAATTTTTAAACTGACATTTCTGATGAAACTACAGGAGTAGTTGAAAGCGCTAATATGAAGTAATAATATGTGATATGTAAATAAATATATATTTTTACAACCATCCAGCATTCTGAACATCTGAACATCATATATATATATAAGTGTGTGTGTGTTCCTCATTTATAGACCTTTTCATTCCTACAAGAATACAATACCCTTAAACCAGATTGATTATTTAAATCCCACTATTATTTCTCTTTTAATAATTTTCTCTTTCCTCTGTTTATACTTTATCTGATAAGAATAATATAATACACCTAATAATAATAATAATAATAATAATAATAATAATTGATTCTGTTGTATGCATTTACATCATCATCATCGTTTAACGTCTGTTTTCCATGCTAGCATGGGTTGGATGGTTTGACCGGGGTCTGAGAAGTCAGGAGGCTAGACCAGGCTCCAGTCTGATCTGGCAGTATTTCTATAGCTGGATGCCCTTCCTAACGCCAACCACTCCGTGAGTGTAGTGGGTGCTTTTTACGTGCCACCAGCACAGGTGCCAGGGGAGGCTGGCAACGGCCACTATCAGTTGGTGCTTTTTATGTGCTACTGGCATGGAAGCCAGTCAAGGCAGCGCTGGCATCGGCCATGTTCAGATGGTGCTTTTTACGTGCCACTGGCACAGGTATCACAACTACAATTTCCATTTAATTTTTATCTTGATGTTGATGTACTTGACTCAATAGATCTCCTCAAGCACAGCAGGTCGCCCTACAATCCAAGGTAAGCACAGCAGGCCATCCTGTGATCCAAGTTACTTTTGATGGGCTGGGGCTTCTATATGAAGCTGGTGCAGGAAACAGCCATGAACTCACGTTATTTATTGGTGCAGGAAACAGCCATAAACTGATGTTATTTGTCGGGTCTTTGCAGTCACAGCATATCTCCAGAGATCTCAGTCTTTCGTCATTGTCTCTGTGAGGCCCAACATTCGAAGGTCATGCTTGACCACCTCATCCCATGTCTTTCTGGGTCTACCTCTACCCCGGATTCCTTCTTCACACATCTCTCCTCATCCATGACAATACCAGTGCAAACATCTCTCTTGCATGCTTCTTATGTCCAGCATTTCTCTCAGGGCGCTTACACTCTGTCGTGTGTGCACACTGACATTACACATCCAGCGGATCATGCTACCTTCATTTCTTTCAAGCCTACGCATGTTCTCTGTAGTCACAGCCCATGTTTCACTACCGTGAAGCATGGCAGTTCGTACACATGCATCATACAATCTACCTTTCACTCTGAGCAAGAGACCCTTTGTCACCAGTAGGGGTAGAGGCCTTCTAAACTTTGCCCAGGCTATTTGTATTCTAGTGGTGACACTCTCTGAGCATCCACCCCCACTACTAACTTGGTCACCTAGGTAGCGGAAACTATCAACTACTTCTAGTTTCTTCCCCTGGAGTGTAATGGAATCTGTTTTCTGAGTATTTGTGATGTCTATTGCCCCTGTGCATTTGCCGCACATGAAAGCAATCTTCTCAGTTAATTTTCCTTTGATGAAATACCAATCTTGGGAAATTAGGCTTCTTAAAACCAGAAAGGAGAAAGCTAATTCGAAGACTACAGATCCAATCAATCACTGGAACTGTAAAAATCTGTAAAACTTTCCAGAAGTTTATCATTTAAGTATATATGAGCATGTCTAGATATGCAACTATATGCACAAAAATACATATATAAAAGAAAACATACAAATCTGCATATATACATATATACAAAAATATCCTGTTAATGTTGAAATTCCAATGAAGGAGCCTTGGATCTAGGTTAGAAACTGGCTTTCTCTCTATTGGCAAAAAAATCTTGAAATGAAACTGAATAACAACACAATTTCTGCCTATCAAATTCACTCACAAATCATTGCTCAGCTTGAAGTTATAATAGAAGACACTTGCCTATGGTACCACACAGTGGGACTGAACCCAAAGCTATATGGTTACAAAACAAACCTCCTGAGCCCACAACCCTGACTGAATATTCTTTTTAAAGATAAGGGTATTTGATAGACAAATATTAAAATAATTTCGAAAAAGATTTTTTACATGCATACAAGGTCAATTCAGTATGGTGGTCTTCACTTCAAGTTGGTTTAGTGACAGTTCTATATTTCAACATTTCATATATCATATATACTCTTTTACAAAATAAATATATAAATAATAATAATAATTGAGTGCAACCTGATTCACTGCTGCCATATATATATGAGGTGGGGATGGTGGTACTACATATATGTAATGATTAAGCTTGATTAGTTACTCAATAATATGAAATGTCGGAGTCAGCAGCTGTAACAATAAAAATTTGTTGTTATAACTGCATACTGTAGGATGTGAAAGATGAACAATGCATGAAGTTTTAAGAAAGTATTTGTTTACTGTTACGTTGAAAAATACCATACTTTGACGGGCAGGTTATAAAATCCGAGAGCATGTGAAAGAAAGTTAGATGTGGTAGAATTTTTTTTTTTGCATAGTTTGGCGTACACAAATTGTTAGTAGTAATCCACAGATAGCAATAGATGATGTAAGAGAACAGAATTAGAGCTAGTGAAAGTTGTAGGGTTGTGGGACGTTTTCTCACAGTTGTTGACAGTAAAATTCATTTCTCTCACTGACCATTATCTTTAGTAGCTGCATTTCTTGTGATCATGATTCTAGCAGTCCGTTCCCTAACTAATTGAAACGTCATGAGCCGCTTCGCTCAGTTGTTGCCAAGTGACTACTTGCTTTTTGCTTAGGGGTTCTTGCTTTTATAACCATCCAGAATGATAGACATATCATTGAGAACAATAGATTTAGCTGGTGGTCTTGTTATCTCTATTCTAGCTTTTGGTGAAGTAGAAGAGGTTAGAAAGTAGAAAGGGTCAAGTGCTGAAGACATTATTTTGGCCTAGCTAAGGCAATCTGGCAAATGTAAAACTGTTGTCAGAGAAAAACCATTGTTCCACCATGCGAAAAGTTCTGTAGCAGTGTTAATTTAAATTTAGCTGTGGTGGATCAAATCCACTTCATGCATGTAAGATGCACTACATATACAAACATTCTAGAATCCATCTCACAATGGCTATTTAATTGATTGACAAAAATTCAATCAGCAACATACTACATTGAGTAACAAAACCATTACTTTTTCTTTCTTCCTCTTCTACATCAACTACAAGCAACTCCTTCTTCACTAAAGAAAGAAAAGTACCTACCATGTCTACCACAATCAGCTCAATGCATCCCCCTGCATCTTCTTTACTGTGTGTCTCCTGCCTAACTGATATACTTTGCCTTGTCATTTCACTCTGTCTACTTTTTATTTAGATATCCATCGAAATTTAAACTGAACATCATTGGTAAGGAAGATTCATGCACTCTGAGTGAAATTATTTTCCTGTCATGAGTACTTCCTCTTCAACTCTAACTAATAATATTGAAAAGGAAATTTAGACCTAATGACTTCATAATATGATATTTGAAAGACCACCTCTGGTTCTGTCATACAAATCTCTCATTTTAAATGTTTAAATTAAAGCATTCTGACATAACTTGATCTCAGAAGCCCTTGTAATGTTATGTCCCAGACAACAGCTTAAATACAGAAAAAAATTACAGGTATGAAAGGGTTGTAAACATTTTCTAAAAATAGTGTTTATATGAAGTACAATATAGAATAGAGATGACTATGGCCAGGGCTTGATTTATGTATGAGACAATATGGGTCATGGCCCAGGAGCCCCAAGCATTGGAGGCCCCTTTCACTCAGAGAAATCAAAAGCCTGGAGCTAAAAATTAAAAAAAATATATTTATTGCCATCAAATATAAAATTTGTAATATTTTTTACTCATTTAGAATTTAAAAAAAATTATTGAACCCTCTTTTAATTTATTAGGCCCTTTTAAATTTAAGAAGCCATTTAATTTAACTGAGTCCTGCTGAATCTACCGAGACTTTTTAAAGTTTTGAGCCTCTTCAAACTGTTTGGGATCCCTAGATTTTATGGGAGCCCTCTCCACTATCCTTGTTTTGAATGAGATCTTCATTTTTAAGTAGTACCTTTTTAATAAAATACTTAGAACATATATTTTTTTCTGAAAACGTATACAAAATCATATAGCGCTCCCAAAAAACTATTGGCCCAGGGCTCCCACTAGGTTTAAATTTAGCCCTGACTGTGACTATGAATAAACCTGCTATGTTACTTCTGGATATTTTAGGAGACAAGATTTACAAAAGGTCTTTTTCCCAAGAAGACATTTTATTAGCAGAAAGCGTTGAGCGACGAACTTTTAATATTCAATATTTGTCGATGTAAGAAATCAATAATAATATATAATTTCCTTAAAGAACGTAATAAAATTTCAAAGTTAATCTCTCTATATAAAACTGAAGTGTGTGTGTGTGGCAGGTTTGGTAGCTTTCAACTAACACTATCTCCTCCGAGATCCTGCGGCACAAGTTGACCAAAATTGAGAGTATGATAGAAGAAGGCTTGCTCTTCCTTCCGTAGAAGAAAAAATTCAAATCGGACCATGTTAACACCGAAAATTATTTACATCAAAAAGGTGCTTTTTTTCTAAGAAAATCCCTATTTTTTTACGATTTTTTAACTGCTGTGTCGTCATTTTTCGGTGTATTTCAACCAGAAAAATGTTCACTTAAAGAGAATAACAATGCAAAATTTTTACTTTTCAAAAATTCCAATTCTAAAGGGTCGAAACAAACCCGAGCAACGCCGGGCGATACTGCTAGTATATTATTAAAACCATAGATTATTGGAATTCCGTTTTTGGTTTGGCGAATCCCAGTTTCATAGAAAGGGCAAATAACTCTAACTCTCAACTCCTTTGCTTTCTTCCAGGTATTTATTCCAGGTATTTTATACAAAATCCCGATTTACTTATAGTCTTTTATTTTGTTCATACATTTTTGCTGTTTCACCTTTGTATTATTGTGGTATGGATTTACTTAGATCCTTTATTGGTAAGTATGTGCAGTTCATTTTGTTGAAATTTTGCTCAGAAGTAACAGTCCTCGACAACAGAAACATCGCAGCCATTCTTTGGTTTTTATTAATTAATCAACTGGTTTTGAATTTTTTGGTTCCTATTTATGCTTCAGTCAGCCGTTTTACAATTGCTGTTACGGTTATCATAATTGGTATATTGTAAACCGTTGAAAACAAATTTGTTTCCGCATTAAGAATGTATGTTTACTTTTAAATAGAATACAAATCAATTTAATTAAAATTGCGTATTTTTCAAAACTCATTCAACAGAATTTATGTTATTTGGAAAGTTCTCACTGCCTGCTGAACAAAACTATTATCTGACATTTAGAGACACTGAGACTACTTTGTTTTTGATATTTCAGTTGTTTATAAACGAATTCGTCATCGTCTTTTAAAACAAAATCGAAACAGTTTTCCTTTAGAAAAATATAAACTAAGATATGATCTTGTATACAGATTCTTTCCTGATACAAATTTAATTTTATTTAGATGTCAGCTTTGATAGTTTATAAAAGCTATATCTTCTATTTTGATGGTTAATAAATGAAGTTTTCACTTCCTTTTAAACGAGCGGGCGTCAGTGTAGTTCTGTTTGCCTGACATAGCAGCAAAGTCGCCTTAATGTTTTTGAAAAAAAGGAAAAACAAAGAAGGTATATAAGACTATGTCGTCCTGAATACTTTAGGTTTGAATAAAGGGCAAATGATTGTGGTCAGAATGCCTATGATCATTGATCAACTCGGTCAGGACTGACCTGATTTCAGACAACTCTCCTTTAACCGAATCTTTACGAAATAGGCTTAAAAATTCGTGCCAAACTCCGGTAGCTCTAAACATTATTTAAATAGCTGCTGAGACAAAACCTCTCATTTATCTCTCCTATTTAATGAACTGGACGAATTCATGAGTGGCCCCTGAACGAGGTTTATCTGCGTATTTGTAGTTGTTGGTTATAATTCATGAACATTTAGAGCCTTTGTAACAATTAATGAAGGTTACAATTTTAGATGTGTGAATTTTAAGTAAGGTATCACATGAATTTTCTTTATAAATACACAATCCCCCTGTAATCGCTTTGATCCTGTTACTCGGTCCTTATTCAAAATCGTTTCAGCCTAGTTTCATTTTTCACTTGAAACTACTTTTGAAATCAACGAGGTAGCCTCCAGGTGAGCGTTTGACATGCTAGAAATGGCAGTCAAATGTAAGTTTAATCACGAACATTTTAGATTTACCTAATGCAATTATTGATAGTATCAACAATGCCACAAAAATGACTAAATTTTACCAAGTTTCAAAATATTTAAATCAATTTTTTTTTCAACAATGTGGAAAGAATAAAATTATAGGGCACTAATTTTTGATTAGGTACCAGAAATTTCTCAAAATTGAATCAAATCACATCTCCAATAAGTTAAATGATCCTGTTATTTCCACCATATAACCATAGAATTCACCCAATTTCATGGACTTCTGTCATTGAGCACTTGTGTCAATTCTTCCACTGTTTTACTACCAGATTTAAATTTGAAGATTATGATAGCTATTGCAACATGCAGATTTTCTTACTTTTGATGAATTCTTTGATTATTCCTGCAGAATGTTTTGAAAATATCTTACTGAAAAATTCACAAAAGAGTCAAATGACTTGTGGCATATAGAAGCATAGTCTTCTCTAAGATTTCCACATTTGTTGTATTGTTCATGTTACCTTTTATCTGATGTATGGAATCCAGTCTTTTTGCAGACATACAGCTTCAAATAATGATAGATATCACTATTAGATTCATGCACTCTGGGTGAAATTATTCTCCTGTTTGGCATGGAGCTTACACTCAGCCAACCCTGCTGAACAAATTAAACTTCAACTCATGTGTAAGATGCATCTAATTCCTCTGCTCTTGCGTCAAATTTTTGATTGTAGTGACACCAATTTAGACAAGGCCAAATGTCAGCTGTAGTTGTTTTTCTGTTTTTCCTCAACAACCAGTGAACATATCAGTCCATCCGTTCAGTAGTTTTGTGCAACACCCTTGATCGAGGATTGTTAGGAGAGCCACCAGTGTCATTGAAATCGTTCACGGCACGTAAGAGAGGTTACTTAGCATCTAACTTTCAATATTAAAGATACACACACGTATTTGTGGTGCACCTGAGCACTGTGTACAATAATTTCATTTGTAAACGATGTTGGCTGTTAATATGACCTACTTCATATTCTAACCCTTCAGCTTTTAAATCGGCCATATTCTACCTGGATCTGGCCTCTCATATTTACCTGGGAATGTCATTCTAAAAGTAAACAATCACATCATTCGAAATCTTGAAGCTACCAGATAATGCATGCTTAATTCAAAACAATGTAAGTAAATAAGCGTAACATTTCCTGATAAAATAGTCTGAATGTTAAAGGATTAAAACTGTTTACAGATTTTTTTTCTTTTTCAATATTGTCTTTAAGCATATTCCTTGAAAATGAAGTATTTTATATAAATTTTTTTCTTTATTTATTTATTTCCACAGACAACAATAAGGAGAAAGAGAAAAAAAGTTGTTGTGGAATGGCTCTAATGCTGCTTTAGAAATGTATGATAACATCTATTTGTAGAAACCACTTGGGAAGTCCTCTATTTTGCATCTCTCAACTCTAACTGCTAACTTCAGTTTTTCTTCTAAAATGCTTTGTAGATGGAAGCTTTACTCAAAACAGCGGAGGTTAACATTATCCAAATTGATAATTTTATTCTTCCTACTCATTGTAGTTATACAAATCACACACATAATTCTCCTATCAAAGATAAGAGGCAATACAAAAACTGCAAAAAAAAATGAGGTTTCAGAAATGATTAAGAAAATATATGAATCCTATAAACTTGATTCCTCCGGATCTTACCATATGATCGCAGACGTAGCTCTTTGCAGTCATTACTCCCTGTCTACATCTAAACCTACTCGTGAAAGGTATGATGTTACTGTGGTAACTCAGACATCACTCAATAACATACAATACATTGTCAAATTGGCAAATCAATGGGAAGGCCCAATATCTGTAACAATTTTCGCATTTGACAATTACATTGTCACTGCTCTATTGACAATTGCAGCTTTACGGAAATGTAATCCGATTGTTTTGGAAATGGTTTCATTCCATCTTGTTTATCCTTTGCAAAGATATCCTAGAAATCTTCACAACAGTTATGAATCTTCAATTGTGTCTTGTGAAGACTTACCAAATATACTTGCATCCAACATTCCAAATTATAGCTTTGACAATATTCAATATCCTCATAATGTTCTACGAAATTTTGCGATAAAGAATTCCAGAACTGAATTTATTTTTATGATTGACATTGATATGCTTCCTTCGGCTGGATTAAGAAATAATTTCTCTGAATTCATTAAAGTTGCAGATACATTTTTACCAAATTTAACAGCTTTTGTTGTTCCAAGTTTTGAATCAAATTTGAATGTTTCAGTGCCCATTGACAAGAAAGATCTTTTGAAAAAATGGGATAATCTACAGGTTCGACCTTTTTATTTTGAAGTCTGCTGGAAATGTCAGCAGCATACGGACTATGAAACTTGGAGAGAAATTGATGGTTCTTACATGAAAGTAGCTTACAACATTCCCTGGAAAGACCCTTGGGAACCATTTTTTATTACCCGACATTTTGTGCCAGCTTATGATGAACGATTTAAACAATATGGTTTTAACCGAATTAGCAATGTATGTGAGCTGCATATTGCTGGATATACGTTTAATGTTCTGAGTAATGCATTTATTGTTCATCAAGGCTTAAAGACATCAACAAACTTCCACAATAACAAAATTAAAGAGTTGAATCAAAACCGTTTGTTATTTCGGAAATTTAAAGAAGAACTGAAAACAAAATACCCATATTCAACGAAAAGATGTTATTAATATCATAAAATCAAAATAATAGTTATAAGTGTACAAATGCATATGGATGTGTACGTGTGTGCATGTGTATGTGCACTGTTATATTAATATCTATTTGTTAGTTATGATTCCAACAACTCTAAGTATGCCTGTTTATATTTGAAATCAGTAAATCACTGGTAAAGCTTTCAAATAACAATCATGAGGTAGTCATTTCAGATTCATTTCATTCTCTCTACTTTTGGACAGTAACTAGAGGCTGGAACTGCTACGCAAATAAGGCAATACATTGTTAAACTTTAGCTTATTTGATATGTTCTTTAAAAATAAAAAAAAAACACATGAACCTAACAGTAAGCCAAACTTTAAACAATTCATTTATTTTTTATGAAACTCTTTATATTTTGACTAAGTTATACACCTGACTTTTCTTTGTTTTTTTTTTTTAATTATCTCCTCAAAATGCAGCTCTTTGTGAATTGATTTTGTCAAGAATAAACTGTGATATAAATGAATGGGACTTTTAAAAAGAGTACTAATGTCTACCCAGATTAGAGTAGAATAAAGGGTTTATTAATGAAGATAGTTTTTTTTTAATATGACCAACCCTTAATTGCTATTTCCAGTTTTGTATGTATTTCCTTGTCATCAACTTTGTGTGTGTGTTTTTTTTTAAATTCCTGTTACATATGTGTGTGTATATATATATATATATATATATATATATGATACTTTATTCAAAACTGTAAATTTATAATTCAGTTAATACTTTGTCCAAGATTCAAAAATTTTTTGAGTAGAGCACTGTAAACAAAAAATTACTGAAGGAGCTCTAGAAAGTTTTAACAAAGGAAGTATCATGTAGCTGACATATATATCACTAGCAGCTAAGCCCGCCCTGTTTCACCCAGTCAGTTTGGATGATGTGGCTGCAAAACCTACTCTGTGTAAGCATTCAACTTGTTTGGGCACGCTTACATTAAAAAACAATTTTAGAATGACTTTTTTCTGTCAAAACGCTAAAAATAACTGACAAACAAAAAAAAAAACCAAGATTCAACCAAATCAAAAAATAAACCCAAATACTTAGGGAACAAAAATGAACCATCCCACTTCCATTGCGCGCATACACGCACACACACACACACATACCCCCCTTTTACATACACATATACTCACACAGTTGAAACGCTGTTGGATTTATTTTTTCCAGTGTACAATTTTCATCATCCCACTACCAAGTATAACATCACCCCTTCCTTCCTTATTCATCTATCACCCCTTCCTTTCTCATTCATAAACACAAGAGTATTATTATAGTAGATTATCTCGGTAACCATGGAAGCTATGAAAAAATACAAAGCCCAGCAACACCACTGGATCATTCTACACATCTGTGTAATTCTTCACGCAATTCCACCCAGCCATTTGACTGTGAATCCCAAGATAAGAAAGAATCATCCATGTCACATTATTACCCGACATTTTGTGCCAGCTTATGATGAACGATTTAAACAATATGGTTTTAACTGAATTAGCAATGTATGTGAGCTGCATATTGCTGGATATACGTTTAATGTTCTGAGTAATGCATTTATTGTTCATCAAGGCTTAAAGACATCAACAAACTTCCACAATAACAAAATTAAAGAGTTGAATCAAAACCGTTTGTTATTTCGGAAATTTAAAGAAGAACTGAAAACAAAATACCCATATTCAACGAAAAGATGTTATTAATATCATAAAATCAAAATAATAGTTATAAGTGTACAAATGCATATGGATGTGTACGTGTGTGCATGTGTATGTGCACTGTTATATTAATATCTAAGTATGCCCGTTTATATTTGAAATCAGTAAATCACTGGTAAAGCTTTCAAATAGCAATCATGAGGTAGTCATTTCAGATTCATTTCATTCTCTCTACTTTTGGACAGTAACTAGAGGCTGGAACTGCTTTATAATTCAGTTAATATAGATTACAAATGGCGTGAAAGCATAATTAGTTGATTTGTTTTAGGAGAGAAGTGAAATACTCCAAAACTGAAACTGTTATGTCATAAGAAAGTGGACGACCACCAAATTTATATGCAGATACTTTCATAATATATGTGTAAGCTGTAATATGAAAAGTAAATGCATAATGTGTTTAGACTTGGGTCCCATGCCCAAGTGTGCTGTTTTATAGATGTCATTTCGAATAAAGAATTATCAACTGTGTATATGTGTTTGTGTGCGAGAGTGTGTGAATCCACCACTTAAGTTTACCTTTATTTTTACATGTTCTTGATGTTTTTATTCATGCTCCCATTATGATTTACAAATTGAAAGCAGCAAGCTGGCAGAAACGTTAGCATGCTGGGCGAAATGCTTAGCGGTATTTCGACTGCCATTACATTCTGAGTTCAAATTCTGCTGAGGTTGACTTTGCCTTTCATCCTTTCGGGGTTGATAAATTAAGTACCAGTTACGCACTGGGATCAATGTAACCGACTTAATTCTTTTGTCCCCTCTATGTTTAGCCCCTTGTGGGTAATAAAGAAATAAGAATTGATACTGTGTTGGACAAAATAATTAACAGTATTTCTTCCAGTTCTTTTACATTCTGAGTTCAAATGCCACCAAGGTCAACTTTGTCTTTTATCCTTTTAAGGCTTGATAAAATAATTACCAGTTGAGTACTGGGGTCAATGTTATCAACTTCCCCCTCCCCTCAAAATTACAGGCCTTATGCCAAAATTAGAAAGTATGATTTACACATCAGTATGTGCCCCTATTGTTAATGAGTTCCCTTTTGCCTTATATACATACAACCTCTCTGAAATATAGTTAAATCACTTCCATCTATTATTAAAATATATAAATATTTGTTTTAAAATATAGTGAAGGATTTCTCTCACACACATTCTACCCAGTTTCTTCCTTTTTACTTTTTTTTAAAATTAATTTTTCAGGTCACTGAGTCATATGATTGAGTTCTAATTTTAAATACTTATAATTAGAATATCGCTCACTCTTAGAAGCAACAAGTAAAAATAAACTTTAAAATATATTCATCATGAACCATTGTACTGTTGTCGAACTGTCAGAATGTGATGTGGTGGGCATTATAGTGCAGCTATACATTTTGTTCACAAATTGATGTTTAATTCCT
Source organism: Octopus sinensis (assembly GCF_006345805.1). Taxonomy (NCBI): domain Eukaryota; kingdom Metazoa; phylum Mollusca; class Cephalopoda; order Octopoda; family Octopodidae; genus Octopus; species Octopus sinensis. The sequence continues at coordinate 92,490,436 of NC_043005.1, read as the reverse complement.
TGTTGAAACCTCTGTCTTAATAAAGCATGAATATGCCAATTTCCTATTTTCCTTCTCTTATGAAACATGAAACTGTCTGCTTATTTATACAAAACAGCATATTATTAAACAAAAGAAATCCTAAGCTAGCATAGGAAACCCTGTTTTCTTAAAACTTCATACTAAATTCAGAACCTACTGAGATCAGTTTTGCCTTTCATTTTGCCAGGTGAAATGCTTAGTAGCATTTTGCCCATTTTTACATTCCGCTGGAGTTGACTTTGCCTTTCATCCTTTCAAGGTTAATAGAATAAGTACCATCTGAGCACTGGGGTCAATTTAATCAACTTACCCCTTTCCTAAAGAACTGCTGGCCTTGTACCAAACTTTGAAACTGTCATCATAATAAAAGGCAGTGAGATGGCAGAATCATTAGCACATTGACATTTCGTCATTGTGAGTTCAAATTCCGCCAAGGTTGACTTTGCTTTCATCGTTTCAGGGACAATAAATTAAGTACTAGCCAGAGGCTGGGATCAATGTAATCGATTGTCTCCAACCCCCAAATTTCAAGCCTTGTGCATATAGTAGGAAGGATTATTATTATTATATTATTATGAAGTGAGAGAACAGTGCATGCCATCAAAGTGACACTGGGGCACAAATAGACGAAGCCCAATATACCCATCATGACTACCTGTCTGATAAGGGTACACCAGGCACATGCATCACAACCATATGTGCCCGACATGGTGATCTTATATCAAAATAAACAGCACATGATCTTGGTAGGGCCAGTAAGAATTTTCTTCAGGTTGAGTGGCTATCCCACTCAAAAGGTCCCTGAATAAGGGTTGTTTAAGGATGTTGAACAAAACACTTCAGTTTCCAGAGGTGAATTATTCAAACTCCAAAGAATTCTTCTCAACACATGGCTATGATGCTCCCACACTATATCTGCTTGTGATCAGAAATGCATATATTGTCAGCCATCAAGGGACATGCTCAACTGGTTATGGTCAAGCAATTCACAAGCAAATCTGTAGTACTGAGCAGAATATTTGCTGTAGCCCACCTTTTTATACCAAGACAAAACAATGTACATGATAATACTTCCAATCAATCAAGATCAAAAGCCATGATAGCCACTTCCTGGTCCTGCATATTATTACCCCTGCCTTAGCAAAGGTGGAGGTATTGTTTTCAGTGGTGTTTGTTTGTTTGTCTGTGGACAAGATATCTCAAGAACTGCCAGATGGATTCGGATGACACTTTCAAGGATGTTTGGCCTCATGACTGGCATGAACTGATTAAATTTTGGGATCAATCCAGTACCGGACAAGGATTCTGGATTATTTGTTATACTTACTTTACATGATTACGATCATACATTGACTTTCAGGTCTTTCTCAATTATCTCCCATTTGGCTGTTTCCACAGTTTCATTTTCGTTTCTCTATTATTAATTTTACTCGTATCTCTTAGAAACTGATGGATAAAGAAATCATACTATATAAACAAACGGCAGCAAAACCGTTCAGAAATTAAATAACACTAACATATTTTTATTATATATATATATATTGTATATTATACATACATATTAACACTTTATGGGTATACTTACATATATACATACATCTATACATCGATGTAAAACAACAGGAATACTAAAGGAAGGCCAGAATTTAAGAGAAGAGAAAACCAAAAGGTCTCATGCCATTCAATTAAAAATTCCTGAGTAATTTGAAAGTTTCTCTGTTTCTTTTAGTGAAACATTGCCATCTGTTGGTATTAGCTGGCAGAAACGTTAGCACGCTGGGCAAAATGCTTAGCAATATTTCATCTGCCGCTACGTTCTGAGTTCAAATTCAGCTGAGGTCGATTTTGCCTTTCATCCTTTGGGGTCAATAAATTAAGTACCAGTTAGGCACTGGGGTCGATATAATCGACTTAATCCGTTTGTCTGTCCTTGTTTGTTCTCTCTGTGTTTAGCCCCTTGTGGGTAGTAAAGAAATAGGTAATTTGTCTGAGTTAAAATTCCGCCGAGGTCGTCTTAGCCTTTCATCCTTTCGAGGTTGATAAATTAAGTACCAGTTACGCACTGGAGTCGATATAATCGACTTAAATCGTTTGCCTGTCCTTGTTTGTTCTCTCTGTGTTTAGTCCCTTGTGGGTAGTAAAGAAATAGGTATTGATACATCAATTAGAAAAGGTGATGGATTTGCAAAATTGTTCGAGCAGTGGACAAAATGCCAAATGATATTTTGTTCTTGTTCCTCATGTTTTGAGTGCAGTTTCTGCTGAGTTTGATTTTGCTTTTCCTCCTATTGAGGTTGACAAAATAAAGCATCAGTCAAATACTGCAGACTTACGTAACTGACTGTTCTCACTTCTACGACCAAATTTCAGGCCTTGTACTGATGTTAAAAACAGTTGTTGTTAAGGCAGTGAGCTGGCCGAATAGTTAGCACATTGAGCAAAATGTTACACTGCATTTCTTCTGGTTTTTTGTTATGAGTTCAAATACTGCTGATGTCAACCTGTCCTTTCATTTTTTCAAGGTCAATAAAATAAGTTACCGGTCATGTAGTGGGGTTGATATAATTGACTACCCCTCCCCAATAGCTGGCCTTATGCCAATGCTTTAAACTATTATTGTTGTTGTTAAAGCAATGAGCTGGCAGTATCATTAGCGTGCTGGGCAAAATGCTTAGTGGCATTTTGTCTTTCTTTACATTCAGAGTTCAAATTCTACCAAGGTCGGCTTTGCCTTTCATCCTTTTGGGGTCGATGAAATAAGTACCAGTAGAGCACCGGGGTCGATGTTATTGACTAGCACCCCCCCCCACCAGGCCTTGTGCCTATAGTAAAAAAGATTATTGTTATTGTCGTTAAGGTGGTGAATCATTACAACATAGGACAGAATGCCTTGTGCTATTTGGTTTAGTCTTTACATTCTGCAAATCTGCCTCAATGAATTTCATACGACAGAGAAGCAAAGAAAAAAAAAATGTCCCTTAAAACAATGATTTTTTTTTTCTGCATAGCTTGATTCATTCTCATGTCATTTGAGACTCCATATAGTTTTAATTTATAATTTGTATTGATAATATTGATAATATCTAACAGCACTACTTTCAGTGTTGTGACTTTTGAAAGCTTTTGGAAGTTATAATTGGATATAATTTTTTTCAGATTAACAACTGTAGTCAATTCCTCAGTGAACAAAAGTCCTACAGTTTCAATAGCTTCGTTGGGTTGTGTGAGTGTGCGGATCAGTGAAATGAAATTCCCTTCTTGAGTACTTTGTAGGGTTTGTGACAAGAAGAGCATCTAGGTGTAGGAAATCTGCCTTGAGAAATTTTGTCTAAAAACAGACATACAAATGATGATGATAATTCCAGGCAATAACGGAGGAATTCAAGACGGGATACCCAGGCAATAACAGAGGAATTCAAGACAGGATGCCCGTGGGAGCTCCTCTATGCTGATGACCTTGCTCTAATTGCTGAGTCACTATCAGAACTAGAGGCAAAGTTTCAAGTGTGGATACAAGGATTAGAATCGAAAGGCCTTAGAGTCAATCTAGCTAAAACCAAAGTCCTAATAAGTAGGAAGGTAGACAAACCACACTCGCCTCCAGGTAGATGGCCCTGCTCGATCTGTAGAAAAGGCGTAGGTAGAAACTCCATAAGATGTACCCAGTGTAATCTATTGATATAAGAGGTAGAACAATATCAAAGGAAGGTTAACTGGGAAGATAGTTTTTGTATGTGGCAGATGCTCAGGAGCAATAAACACTGAAAATGTGCAGAGACCAATTTCTGTCACATTCCAGGGAGAAAAACTAGAAACTGTTGATAGCTTCCGTTACCTAGGTGACCAAGTCAGTAGTGGAGGCGGGTGTGCTGAAAGTGTAACTGCTAGAGTAAGAATAGCCTGGGCAAAGTTCAGAGAGCTCTTACCTCTGCTGGTGACAAAAGGCCTCTTGCTCAGAGTAAAAGGCAGACTGTATGACGCATGTGTACGAACAGCCATGCTACATGGCAGTGAAAAATGGGCCATGACTGCTGAGGATATGTGTAAGCTCACAAGAAATGAAGCCAGTATGCTCTGATAGATGTGTAATGTCAGTGTACATACTTGACAAAGTGTAAGTACCTTGAGAGAAAAGTTGGACCTAAGACGCATCAGTTGTGTGCAAGAGAGATGTTTGTGCTGGTATGGTCATGTGGCGAGAATGGCTGAAGATAGTTGTGTGACAAAGTGTCACACCCTAGCGGTTGAGGGTACCTGTGGAAGAGGTAGACCCAGGAAAATCTGGGACGAGGTGGTGAAGCACAACCTTCAAACTTTAGGTCTCACCGAGGAAATGACTAGAGACCGAGACCTTTGGAAGTATGCTGTGCATGGGAAGACTCGGCAGGACAAGTGAGACCATAACCCATGGCCTCTACCTGGGATGTAGCCAGTCCACTTATGCATACCTTTCCTTCTTGGGACACAAAGCTCTACTTGTGAAGACCTGCTGAGGCAAGTGAAAATCGAAATCAATCAACATCAATGGAAATTGTAGCTGAGATACCAATGCCGGTGGCACGTAAGAGAATCATCCGAACGTGGCTGTTGCCAGCGCAGCCCTGACTGGCCTCCGTGCCGGTGGCACGTAAAAAGCACCATCCGATTGTGGCCATTGCTAGCCTCGTCTGGCCTCCGTGCCGGTGGCATGTAAAAAGCACCATCCGACCGTGGCCGTTTGCCAGCCTCGTCAGGCACCTGTGCCGGTGGCACGTAAAAAGCACCCACTACACTCATGGAGTGGTTGGCGTTAGGAAGGGCATCCAGCTGTAGAAACACTGCCAGATCAGACTGGGCCTGGTGTAGCCTTCTGGCTTCCCAGACCCCAGTTGAACCGTCCAACCCATGCTAGCATGGAAGCGGACGTTAAACGATGATGATGATGATAATGAATTCATCAAAGAAAGTAGCCATGCCCACAAAGAATTTCTATGTGGTTGTTCAACCTTCTTGAAATAGTAACCAAATCTTAAAAAAACACAAAAAACTCCTTACTGTCTTAAGATACAAAATATTGGAGAATGTAGTCTAAAGTACATAATGCTTGAAAAAGACTGGATAATCAAGGCTAGAATGTCTTTGATCATGCATATGGTGCCAGCTCAGTCAGGACTGAGTTGGGACCAATCAAGAACAGAGACAGAAGCTTCTTTCTGCTCTCCACAAAAAGTTAGGGTCTCAGCCCCTTTATATACAAACCCCTGTACTTTCTTTATGATTACCTGCTGCAGTAATTATGTCACCTGTCTTGTAGTAGAATGTTATTACTTCCAATAAATTATTTGAATAATCATTAATTTTTATTTCATGGTGTTCTTGATGTCAGTTCTGCTAGAAATCCTTCTCTTCAATAGTATATCCAATCTACACTAGAAGCTACTAGAACCTAATGTAGCAACACAGTAAATGTAAACCCTTCTAAAATATAATTTTAGTAATCACATATCAATTGTATTGTGATTGGTTTTTCCACTGAGTCTAATTGATTTATATGATGGATGTAGGAGCATTGTTGGAGGCAACCAATTATTGTAAGCATCAACCAGTAATATGCCTTAATTTCTCATTCAGCTTTCTTTCGTACTCCAATTTCTTCCGAGATTCTTCTTTATAGATTGCAATTTCCTGCCAATATATATATATATATATATACATATATTAAAATCAATGTATGTACACAGCGATATAAAGAAAATGATATTTATTATACAATTTACTAGTGTATATAAGCATAAACTTGAGATTTGTATTTTGATATACATAAAATCAGCTTATTACTATTTGAATATTGTAGACTTTAATTTTTCTTATCAGGATACTTACATTAACTAACTTATTTATTAAATATTTCCATTGTTATATATAGCATCATCGTCTGCTTTCCATGCTGGCATAGTTTGGATGGTTTGACTGAGGACTGGCAAGCCAGAAGGCTGTATAAGACTTCAGTCTGATCTGGCAAGGTTTCTACAGCTGGATGCCCTTCCTAATGCCAACCACTCTGAGAATGTAGTAGGTGATTTTACATGCCACTGGCACGGAGTTTTGTCAGTGAACAGGTCGCAGTCTCAAAGCGCCGAAAATATTTTGGCAAATTAAATTTAAATGTTGAAGTGAATCTAACGTTTTTTGTGTGCTTCTTAAATGGTTTATAAACACCTTCCACACTGCAATTGTTTTCGTTCCAGCACACAATCTCAGATCAGGTCACTTGCTAAGCAAGTACATCTCCATAATATATTATTATCATTTTTATGTAAGGAATAGTATAGTTTATAATAATCATAACTTTATACATTTGTTTAAACTTGGTGTATTTAGTAGAAACTTTTGAATTAATGAATCATTGACTAAAAGTTTTTTAATGAATTTAGTGTCTAAATAAAATATATCCTTATTTTTTCATAATAGTATATAAAAATTTTAAATAAAATATATTTCCTACTCCACCATAAATTCTTAACATATTATATAGATTTTATTATATAATAAAAATGGACAGTGATTATTGTAGATTAAAAAATCTTTAGATTAATATTATTAAAGGTGCATAAGAATATCTTATGACCGTTGTAATTGTTTTGTTTATTTAATTTATTTCATCTATTTGAATTTTGGTGTTATTTTTATTATATTTTAAAATTATTAACGCTCATGCTTGTAAACATGGGTATATTTTAAATCAGTCTATTTTATGATTTAGCAGTCCTTGCATGAAATTTTTGTCTCTTTTTTAGACATATATTACCTTGACAAGACTCATATGCATAGGTGAGAATTTTTATATATTCACTCGTGGATATGAATTGAAACAAATTGTAGGATATTTGTTTTAATTATTTATATTATATTATATCTTTTTATATTATAATCATATTATATCATAATGTTAATACATTTTTAATATGTCAATTGTATTTCTCTATTTCCTTTAATATTTATATATTGAAATTATACCATTTTAAGTTTGGATTTTTCTTTACTGTATTGTGGTATTTAACTGAAGAACTAGTGAAAATCCCTTTGAAGGAAATTGTTTTTTCCTTGGATTGATTTATAATTATATATATATATATATATATATATATATATATAATATATATATATATATATATATGTACACACACACACACACACATATATAATCATATATCTATATTTGTTTGATTTTGTCTCTGTTTGTCCCTTACCACAGCTTGGCAATCAGTGTTGCTGTGTTTATATTGCTGTAACTTACTCGTTCAGCAAAAGAGACTGACAGAATAAGTACCGGGCTTTAAAAAAAGAAGTACTGGGGTCAATTCATTCGATTAAAAACTCTTCAAGACAGTGCTCCAGCATGGCCACAATCTAATGAAAAAGAAAAACAATAGACCCTAGTGTTTGCTTACCCGTTGTGTTTTCTTGTAGTTGAGTTGTACATCTTGAATGTCTTTTTGCAGAGAAATCACTAAAGCATCTGACTGAACCTGAGAAACTTTCTCGCTATAAATATCACAAATGGGAAACTAATGAATGCACGTTCATATTTAAACAATATAAAAATAGCCATACGAAGGTTGACTGAAAAGTTCAAAGGCTGACCACAATACTCTCATGGGATGGGACCAAATGAAATTTATTTCTCCACATAGTCCCCCTTGTCATTCACACACTTCTTCCCTTAGTGTTGTGATACTGGCTCGCAGCCATCTGTTTTCCATGCTGGGGAACAGATGATAATCAGATGGGGCCAAATCAAGAGAATGGGAAGGGTTATCAACCAGTTCAAAGCCATAGTCACACACAGCAGCCATTGAAACTAAGGTGTTGTGTACTGGAGCATTGACCTGATGAAACAAAACTCCTTTTGTCAGTCTTCTTCAGCATTTGGTCTTGATGGCCATTTGTAACTGCCTCAGCAAGTTGACATAGTACTCTCATAATACCACATTTATACCAATCACAGAAAAAAAAAAAAGAAGAATGGTGATGCCATGGCATGGCCATAGCTTTTGGTCTAGAATATATAAGAGATAAAAGTATAACATCTACAGCTTTTTGCCAGGGATATTAAACTTTAATTTAATTATCTATCAACATATCTTTTAATGCATAATTTTTTAGATCTTCATGACATTGTTTCATTGTTAAACGTTGTTAAATTTTGATTCTGCCTGCAATTTGAACACACAAAAGTAGAATAGTATAGACCTTTGCTTTCTTTCTTTCTCTCTCTTTCTCTTGTGTTTTCTCCCCCCCCCCCCCCAATTCCTCTATTTCTGCTTCTCTATTTGTCTTCCCTTCTTCCCACTTCTCTTTGTATATATAGGGTGTCTCTTTACAATTTCAAAAATTTATTACAAAAGCAAATAAATAGATAGGTCTGTGGAAATTATCACAAAATATGGAGTAGACATTGAAGTTTTTTTGCCTCATTTAATATATCTTTATATGGGCACCATTAGTTGCACAAAGAACATCAAAAAATTGTAATCAATTTCTTGCCATGTTCACTGTTGCAATGGTGGAAATGGTATCAGTAATCTTTTGCTTCAGGTCATTGATGTCCTGTATCTTTGTTCGATACACGATGTCTTTAACATAACCACATAGAAAAAAGTCTAAGGGAGTGATATCTGGAGAATGAGGTGGCCAGGGAATTGAGCCATCCCTCCCAATTCACCAGTCTGGAAATGTTTGATTTAGGAATCTACAAACATGCAGGAATTTAGGAATCTACAAACATGGTGCACAATTCCGCTGGGAAAATGAGGACTGGTTGAAGGTCATCAAGTTGTGGTGCCACATATTCAGTCAAAAGGTCAAGGGAAACATTTGCAGAAATTGATGTCTCTGTGAAGAAAAATGGACCAGTGATTTGATTGCACATCATCCCACACCAGACATTCACCTTTGGACTATCTTAGTGAAGTTCCGTAGTCACATGGGGGTGTTCTGATCCTTAGATCCTCACATTATGAGTGTTTAGTTTTCCTGAAACATGAAAGGTTGCCTCATCACTAAAACAAACCTGGGTGAGGAATGCTGCATTCTCAGAATTTCATTCCAGTGTGTTAACTGCAAACTCGTTTTGTCTTGGTTTATCATTTGGTTCCAGTGCTTGTAAGAGTTACACTTTGGAAGCAAGCAATCGCAAGTTCTTGTATACAGTTTTGTACACTGTTGAAAGTGGTAGCTGTAACTGTCTGGCAGCAGTACGTATGAACTTTGTATAACTAACAAAGGATTGTTTTACATGATCAATGTTTTTCTCAGATAATTTTGGTCATCCATTCTTCCCTTTATCCAACACTGTTCCTGTTTCCATAAATTTCTTATACCATAGATGATGGACATGATGGTGGATGTCTTCCATCCTTAATCCTGTAGTTTTACTGGGTTTCAATGTTCAATATTTTTTCAATAATCCACAATATACATTGTGCCTTTTCATGAGAAGTAGCCATTTTTTAGGGCTTCATTTAACTGAGCCTTTTTCATCTACAGAGTGCCTATAAAACACATATGCAATGTGGTTAAAAACTTTGATAACCACTAAGTACATAGAACAAATCTAATAAACATATCCCATCAATTGCCTTTATAATAAATTTTTGAAATTGTAAAGAAACTTTATGAACACCTTGTATATCTTCCTCTATTCAAGTTATTACCTCCTTTGGCATAACACATGGACAAACACAGCCAGACTGCAGGAACAAGCAGAATAATATAATACTGGTTGCAAATTTTGGCACAGGGCCAACGGTTTTTGAGGGGAGCGGGAAATCAATTACTCAACCCTGGTACTTACTCAGTACTTATTTTATCAATCCCAAAAGGGTGAAAATCAAAGTTGACCTCAGATTTTATGGGAGGGGGCTAGTAGATTACATCGACCACAGTGCTTCACTGGTACTTAATTTATTGACCCTGAAAGGATGAAAGGCAAAGTTGACCTTGGCAGAATTTGAACACAGAACAAATATATATATATATATATATATATATATATATATAATAACAATATTAGGGAGTAAATCCAAACTTACAGGGAAAAACTAGATTTAGGATTAAATCTAATTTTACAGTATAAATATATATATATTAAATCAGAGATAAAACCACTATTAGGCAAATCAAACAGTGAAAAACATAAACCAAAACATAGAAATAAAATTAATTAATATAATATACAAAATATATAAAATTAAAAATTTAAATTATTTAAATTTAAAGTTAAAATTTAAAAAATTTGTTTAATTACTAATTTATACTTATAAATTTATATATATATATATATCACGTGATCACGTGACCAACCAGACCATCAGATGTTGTAACACATCGCTGGTCACAATGCGTTCGCATTGTTTTAGCCTTCGAATGACGCCACCCCGCTGGCTAAGCCAGCAGGCCAACAGAAGAAAGAGTGAGAGAAAGAGTGGTGAAAGAGTACAGCAGGGATCACCACCCCCTGCCGGAGCCACGTGGAGATTTTAGGTGTTTTCGCTCAATAAACACTCACAACGCCCGGTCTGGGAATCGAAACCGCGATCCTGCGACTGCAAGTCCTAGGCCATTGCGCCTCCACACACACACACACACACACACACACACACACACAACACACACACACACACACATACACATATATATATATATATATTTTATTATTTTTATTTTATTTTTATTTATATTTTTTATTAAAAAATTTTTTTTTTATTATATATTTATTTATTTATTATTTTTTTAAATATATATATATATATATATATATTTTAAATACATATAACTATCAATATCTTATATTAAACTTTTTAATACTTTTTGATAGTTATATATATTTTTTTTAAATTAAATAAATATATAATTAAAAAAAAAAAAAAATGAAAATAGATATAATAATATATATATATATATATATATATATATATATATAAATTTATGAGTATAAATTAATAATTAAAAAAAATTTTTTAATTTTAACTTTAATTTAAATTTTGAATTTTATATATATATTTTATATATCTTGTATATTATATTAATTAATTTTATTTCTATGTTTTGGTTTATGTTTTTCACCATTTGATTTGCCTAATAGTGGTTTTATCTCTAATTTAATATATATATATATATATATATACATATATATAGAACAGATAGAATAGTTGGGGCCTGATGTGACCAGTTTAAACAATAAAGGGTCAAGTGTAATCAAGTGTGTGTGTGTTCATGTGCATGCATGTACACACACACACATGTGAAAGCATTTCTGTATGATTACTGAACATGATAAAAATAACAGCTAATGCCCCCTAGAACCATACACTTTACCATTAAAAATGAAAATAGATACATTGATCTGAAAAAAAAAAGAAAAACGTGAAGGATGGTCATGGCTGAAACATTTTGATCATAGGTGTGCTTGATGGCCTGGGGCTAAACGGTGACACGGTTGGTTTGGTATATTTTTTTTACGATGTATATTTTAGAAATTCTAAGAAACTTTGGTTCGTGAAGTAAACCTTGATATATTTTTGTTTTCGGAACATTTCCAATGGTGTTTCTTTATTTTGCCGCACAATAAATACAGAAATATTTACTTCTCTATGTATGCATGCCTTTAAACATAATGCATTTGGGAACACACACACATACATATAAAGGAGTATACTCTTTTACTTGTTTCAGTCATTTGACTGTGGCCATGCTGGAGCACTGCCTTTAATCGAGCAACTCGACCCCGGGACTTATTCTTTTGTAAGCCCAGTACTTATTCTATCGGTCTCTTTTGCCTAACTGCTAAGTAACAGGGACATAAACACACCAGCATCGGTTGTCAAGCAATGCTAGGGGGACAAACACAGACGCACAAACACACACACGCATATATATACATATATACGACGGGCTTCTTTCAGTTTCCGTCTACCAAATCCACTCACAAGGCTTTGGTTAGCCCGAGGCTATAGTAGAAGACACTTGCCCAAGGTGCCATGCAGTGGAACTGAACCTGGAACTATGTGGTTGGTAAACAAGCTACTTACCACACAGCCACTCCTGCGCCTATGTATACATATATTTTTTAATAATATATTATTATTATTAATATAAGGAAATCAATGTTGAACTCAACATAAAGATATACCCATGTGAAAGACCTTATTGTATTAAAAATATATATAAATAAATAAATATAAAAATATAAATATAATATAATAGCGCCACCCCGACTGGCCTCCATGCTAGTGGCACGTAAAAAGCACCATCCGATCGTGGCCGTTGCCAGCCTCGTCAGGCACCTGTGCTGGTGGCACATAAAAAGCACCCACTACACTCACGAAGTGGTTGGCGTTAGGAAGGGCATCCAGCTGTAGAAACACTGCCAGATCAGACTGGAGCCTGTTGCAGCCTCCTGGCTTCCCAGACCCCGGTCGAACTGTCCAACCCATGCTAGCACGGAAAGCGGACGTTAAACAATGATGATGATGATGATATATATAGGCGCAGGAGTGGCTGTGTGGTAAGTAGCTTGTTTACCAACCACATGGTTCTGGGTTCAGTCCCACTAGGAGTGGCTGTGTGGTAAGTAGCTTCTTTACCAACCACATGGTTCCGGGTTCAGTCCCACTGCGTGGCCAATCAAAGCCTTGTGAGTGGATTTGGTAGACGAAAACTGAAAGAAGCCCGTCGTATATATGTATATATATATGTGTGTGTGTGTATGTTTGTGTGTCTGTGTTTGTCTGGTGTGTTTATGTCCCCATTACTTAGCGGTTGTTTGACCTTAAAGTTTCTTATGCGGTGGTTTAATAAAGTATGTGATTGGGTATTATCTGGTAATTGATATTTGATTTGGATGTATTTCTCCATTTTCTTATTTTGTATTATGAATTTGTGGTAAAACATTTTACCTTTGCCCATATAATACAGTAAGTGAATTAACTGCATCGCAATTCTTAACATTTATGTATTCACTTTGTTGGGTACTTCACTAGCAGTATATTGGATATTTGTTATCCCATGGAGGGTTGCATTTACAACCCCTATCTCAATTTGTATACATATATAGGCGTAGGAGTGGCTGTGTAGTAAGTAGCTTGCTTACAAACCCCATGGTTCTGGGTCCACTGCATGGCACCTTGGGCAAGTGTCTTCTGCTATAGCCTTGGGCTGACCATAGCCTTGTGAGTGGATTGGTAGAAGGAAACTGAAAGAAGCCTGTCGTATATATGTATATATATATATATATATATATGTGTATGTTTGTGTGTTGTGTTTGCCCCCCTCCCCCAACATCGCTCGACAACCGATGCTGGTGTGTTTACGTCCCCGTCACTTAGCGGTTTGGCAAAAGAGACCGATAGAATAAGTACTGGGCTTACAAAGAATAAGTGCCGAGATCGATTTGCTCGACTAAAGGCAGTGCTCCAGCATGGCCGCAGTCAAATGACTGAAACAAGTAAATGAATAAATGAATATATATATATAAAGTTAATCCAAACATGAAAACACAAAGAGAAAACACAACAACGCGAGGACGTGGAACAAATATAGTATTATTGGATGCTCAGGGAGGGTTTTACATTTCGAGCGGAGCTCTTCGTCAGAAACATAGAAAAAGGAAAGATCCAGGTAAGGGAAGACGGAGGAAAAAAAATTGCCAACAGTACACACACGGTCATATATGTGTATGTGTATATATATATATATATATATATATGTGTATGTTTGTGTGTTGTGTTTGCCCCCCTCCCCCAACATCGCTCGACAACCGATGCTGGTGTGTTTACGTCCCCGTCACTTAGCGGTTTGGCAAAAGAGACCGATAGAATAAGTACTGGGCTTACAAAGAATAAGTGCCGAGATCGATTTGCTCGACTAAAGGCAGTGCTCCAGCATGGCCGCAGTCAAATGACTGAAACAAGTAAATGAATAAATGAATATATATATATAAAGTTAATCCAAACATGAAAACACAAAGAGAAAACACAACAACGCGAGGACGTGGAACAAATATAGTATTATTGGATGCTCAGGGAGGGTTTTACATTTCGAGCGGAGCTCTTCGTCAGAAACATAGAAAAAGGAAAGATCCAGGTAAGGGAAGACGGAGGAAAAAAAATTGCCAACAGTACACACACGGTCATATATGTGTATGTGTATATATATATATATATATAACAACAATTGAGGAACGGCTATAATAGGCCGTTAAACCCACTAGAAATAGCAGCCAGGCTCAACCGCAAATAGTAGTAATTCCGGAATCAGAGGAAAAATTTAAAAAACATTTACCCCATTCTTCTTTAGACAATGCATTGTTTCAATGCATTGTTTCAGCGTTTTTTAATGGTAAACCAGCCTGATTAAATTAAATTAAACCTAATCAAGTCAATCTTCCAAAGGCCAACGCATTCATCAGTAAAGGAGCCAGAAGGGACAGAAATTACACGAGGCAGCTACCTTCATGCCTTGGCAATATCTGACCTAAAATTTTCAAAATCTCGCGCCAACTTATCGGCAGCAAATATAAACTGCTGATTCAATTTCGGAATTAATCAGAAAATTATCAATTAATCAATATTAGGGTGCTGGTGGCAAAATAATTTCTATTGAATTTTTTGCTACCCTAATATTGATTAATTGATAATTTTCTGATTAATTCTGAAATTGAATCAGCAGTTTATATTTGCTGCCGATAAGTTGGCGCGAGTACGATGATTTTGAAAATTTTAGGACAGATATTGCCGAGGCATGAAGGTAGCTGCCTCGTGTAATTTCTGTCCCTTCTGGCTCCTTTACTGATGAACGCGTTGGCCTTTGGAAGATTGACTTAATTAGGTTTAATTTAATTTAATCAGGCTGGTTTACCATTAAAAAACGCTGAAACAATGCATTGTCTAAAGAAGAATGGGGTAAATGTTTTTTTAATTTTTCCTCTGATTCCGGAATTACTACTATTTGCGGTTGGAGGCCTGGCTGCTATTTCTAGTGGGTTGAACGGCCTATTATAGCCGTTCCTCAATTGTTGTTATATATATATATATATATACACATACACATATATGACCGTGTGTGTACTGTTGGCAATTTTTTTTCCTCCGTCTTCCCTTACCTGGATCTTTCCTTTTTCTATGTTTCTGACGAAGAGCTCCGCTCGAAATGTAAAACCCTCCCTGAGCATCCAATAATACTATATTTGTTCCACGTCCTCGCGTTGTTGTGTTTTCTCTTTGTGTTTTCATGTTTGGATTAACTTTATATATATATATTCATTTATTCATTTACTTGTTTCAGTCATTTGACTGCGGCCATGCTGGAGCACTGCCTTTAGTCGAGCAAATTGATCTCGGCACTTATTCTTTGTAAGCCCAGTACTTATTCTATCGGTCTCTTTTGCCAAACCGCTAAGTGACGGGGACGTAAACACACCAGCATCGGTTGTCGAGCGATGTTGGGGGAGGGGGGCAAACACAACACACAAACATACACATATATATATATATATATATATACATATATACGACAGGCTTCTTTCAGTTTCCTTCTACCAAATCCACTCACAAGGCTATGGTCAGCCCAAGGCTATAGCAGAAGACACTTGCCCAAGGTGCCATGCAGTGGGACTGAACCCAGAACCATGAGGTTTGTAAGCAAGCTACTTACTACACAGCCACTCCTACGCCTATATATATATATATATATATATATATATGTAGATGTGTATATATATATATATATATGTCCAACCCATGCTAGCATGGAAAACGGACGCTAAATGATGATGATGATGATGATGATATGTATACAAATTGAGATAGGGGTTGTAAATGCAACCCTCCATGGGATAACAAATATCCAATATACTGCTAGTGAAGTACCCAACAAAGTGAATACATAAATGTTAAGAATTGCGATGCAGTTAATTCACTTACTGTATTATATGGGCAAAGGTAAAATGTTTTACCACAAATTCATAATACAAAATAAGAAAATGGAGAAATACATCCAAATCAAATATCAATTACCAGATAATACCCAATCACATACTTTATTAAACCACCGCATAAGAAACTTTAAGGTCAAACAATATAATGTAGAACAAAACAATGTACATAAAGGAGTAATGTTATACAATAAGTACAATATATATAAGAGAATATAAATATAAGTAAATATAAATATAGACTACATCTTACAGCTGTTTCGGCCATGCAGATAAGTATGTCTCATTTTACATATATTAGCCATGTATGGTAAGTCAATATGTAGTTATAAATGAGACATTTACAAAAATATCCTAAGGCCTCTTTGGATATTTTTGGCTTGTGGATTTGAAGACAATCATATTTTAGCGCTAGATTCGTAACTATTTCTGAAAGTAATAGTGTATTTGTGTCACAATGGAAATTATAAATTTGAACTTGGACGTACATCTGTGCACCTGTGGATCTTAATGTCGTGTAAACAGAATGCTTTTATTTCATATTTCATATGTATATGCAGATATTTAACACTTTGCATGGTATTGTAGTACTATTGTGACTATATTGCTAATAATGGAATCTATATATTGTTTTTCTAGTATTAGCATTATTAATAATAATATGAATGATGATATTGGTAGCATTAGTGGTAATGACAATGATAATGATGCTAACATTA